>NW_009213915.1:28202-35887 GCF_000690835.1 Fulmarus glacialis
TACCCCCCCAGGCCCTGCCCCTGCCCCGCTGGCGTTTCAGGTCCCTGCCAAAGCTCCTGCAAGATCTCCAGCCCCTGCACCAAGCTGGACGGTGGCTCCTGCAACCCCGAGAGCTGCCCGTACTGCCTCAAGGCGCTGGCGGGCGAGGCTGAGCTGACGGACAACGAGACGGCCGACTCGGACAGCGAGGGGGTCTACGAGTTCACGCAGGATGCCCACTACAGTGACCAGCGGGACCCGCAGCGGGGCAGAGCCCGGGCCAAGAGAGCAAGCCGGGTGCTGGCCTTCTGGCATGTGGTGTGCGAGACCTTCCGGAAGATCGTGGACAGCAAATATTTTGGCCGTGGGATCATGGTGGCCATTCTCATCAACACGCTCAGCATGGGGATCGAGTACCACGAGCAGGTGAGCCCTGTCCTGGCAGCTCCCGGTGCAGCGCAGATGCGTGTGGTGTTATGGGTCCGATGGGATGGTTTGAGGCGAGAGGCATTGGGGTGTTGTAGGAAGGGTCCTAGGACAGAGCAGGGCTGACTTTTCTCCTCTGAGCCTGCTTCCAGCTTGCAGGCAGAGGCAGGCACCAAACACCTTGGCTGGTACTGGGCTGCATGAGCTCCTGCATCCCGGCCCTGCCAGGGATGCTCAGCACCGTGCCAAAACCGCTGTCACATGGGCAGCACCACGCGTTGCTGTTTTCTGTGGCGCAGGGGCAAGGAGGGGGAGCAGCCATTTGCTGCTGGGTTTGTGCCAGCCCAGCAGTGCTAGTGATGCTGCCAGCGGTTGCGGGCTCTGGGGTCGGTGCAGCTGCAGGAAGGGAAGTCTATTGAATTTGCAGTCCCTGGAGAGAAGGTAACAAAAGCCTTTGCCTCCCCGGTGAATGCTCCAGTAACAGCACGCTCAGTCCAAAATAGACTTATCACTGGCTATTCCTCTGCTCGATTATCTGAGTCCTTGCAGGCAAGAGGCTGCCTCTGCTCCAGCCTCTCGCACACTTGTCACCTAGCAGAGCTTTTCCCTATATATAGTCATTAAGAAACGGTGTTGCCACGTTCCTCTGGAAATGTCTCCATAAGGATGACAAGAGCTCTGCTTTTAGAGAGGCTTTTGCACCGTCTGGTCTCACGTAGGTTTTGTGGCTGGGGGCTCCTGCCGGTGGCATGCCGGGTGTGGTGCCCGCGGTCCTGCCGCAGGCATGGGATGGCTTGGTGCTGCAAGTGCACGCTTCATTTGGATTTGGGGGGAAGAGTTTATTAGCAGGGATGCTGACATGCTGCAAAACCTTGTTATCTACCCCTCCAATGCTTGAGGGCTCCCAGAGGCCAGCCCAGCACGGTGCTTCTCCCGGGATGCCAGACCTCTCCCCTCCTAGACAGACACGACCACCCCTGTCCCAGTGCCAGCCTTTGCTGGGAACTAACTCCCTTGCACCTCGAGTCATGGCTGTCTACTTTTCTCCCTTCCCGGCACGTTTTATATTTGCAGAGTCACTCGCAGTTGCATGCAGAGGCATTTCTCTCACAGCTCCCATTGGCAGTGGTGGTGGCTGCAGACCGGCTCCAAATTCCCGTGTCCTCCTGTGGCATTAATGCCTCAAAACCTGAATGTGCTAAATGTGTCCCTTCCAGCCAGCACCTTCTCCCTGATGTCCTAATACAGTCTGGCTGGCTAACTTGTTTTCGGTACACGTTAAACAGCAATGTGCTCTGAAGTCCTGCAGGTTTCACCTTCGTGTGCTGCCCTTGGTGGGAACTCTGTGGGGAAGCTTGAGTGATTCCACCTTTATTTAATAATATTGGGAAGATCATCTCCTAAGAACCTGGGGGAGGTGACTGAGGAAACCAATAAATGCTTATATTACTCTTTTGGCTGAGAGGCGAAAGCAGGTCTTCCGTGTCTTTGTTGCCACTGTCCGAGGGGTGGATTGTCAAAGCTTGTTGCCCTTTATCAGGAGCATCTTTGGGAGATGCTGGTGTAGGCTCCTGTGCCTGTACCAGGGGGACTGTCCCACCAAGGATGGGTGGCCGAGCAAGCTCCCGTCACCAAACACCCTAAAGGCAACACAGCTTCTTAATTCTTTGGCTCGGGGGAAATAGGGCAGCGGGGTGCTGGCCTCTGCCCCGGCCAGCGGTATGTCCCAGCAGGCAGCTGGATGGGAAGAGGCAGATTTTTGTGGTGGTTTTTGGGTAACAAGGTGAAGGGAGCTGATAAGCGTGGGGGGACTCCAGACGCTGTGGGTGGTTGCTTTCTTTGACGATATTTTGAAGCTACTACTGTTCCAGATTCCTTTCTCCCAGGCATTTGGAGTGAATAGCGGAGCTTGTTTTTATTAGTTCATCTGCTCGAAGTGGCAGCACAGAGCAGAGAGGTGTTTTTCTGTAAACTCAGGAGGCTTATAGTCTGCAGTTTCATAATCTGACAGTTATGAGAGCAGGAATTAGAGGGGAGAAATGCTGGACCAGGCCTTTCTGCAGAGATTATAAACACTGAAACCTGTGATTTTTTTCTTTTAGAAGAGCCTTTCCTAAAAGTGCAAGTGATGAACCGTGCCAAATTTATCTTCATTGGCTAATGTTTGCAAAGACGTGAGGGGGCTTGAAGAGTACTTGACTCCATGACTTTCTATATTAAGCTCTCTGCTTATTTAATGAATATTTACCTCTTGCGCTTTTCACATGAGGCCACCCTGGGCACAGCAGGCTATATTAGGATAAATACTTTCAGGACATGTTTTATGGTGCCATGTCAAAAACCTTGTGTTGTTTACCAGCACCTTGCCAGAGGGGAAGAGGACATGCTAGCAGCTACTGTGTGAGAGGATGGATCGGCTGGTGGTCACTCTGGGAGGAGGAAGGTTTCTGCCCTCCCACCTGTCCCCCCTCCCACCTGTTGGGTGGGATTCAGCAGCTCTGGGACCACCAGAACATCCTGGACTTCAGAACATGAGCTGGTCAGCTGAGGTCCTCATTATAGCCAGGGAAGAGAAGTATGCTCCTCTGGAGGCTTTGCATCTCACCTTGGGACAGGCATCCTGGAGAGACCTCCTTTTCTCCGTGGAGGATGCCTAGAAGACTGAAACAGTCATTTGCTTAACAGACTCATCAACCAGAGAAGGCCAGGTTGAAAGTGGTGGTTTGAAGGCACATCAAAATGAGTAGAAATTTGGAGTGTGTTGAAAACACTGGCCCCTACCTCTTGCTGTTTATTTGCATTCACCCATCAGTCAACCTGGCCAGACTGAGCACCCATGGCCAGGGGTGCTGGATGTACATAGCAAAGGTAGTTTATGTCCCCGGGAGCTCATCTCCTACCTTAGGACCTTCCATCCCAAAGCTCCTCTCCATAGACCACCTCATTGTCATTGTCAACAAATATTTTACCATCGTATGGCTGGGGGTTCAGGAGCTGGGTTTCCTCTAAGCTCCTTCTGACATGAGCTTGCTGACTTTCTCACTCAACATCAGGTTGCTTCCATGTGGTTCCTGCACGTGCATGAGCCGTAGGTACACCTGACCGGGCTTAACTCTGCGTTTTCTGCCCATCCTTCCCAGCCATCCAGCTCTGACTCTTGCCTTTCTCACGACTGCTGGGTTTAGTGGGAGGAAAGCAGAGCGGTTTGAGGTGCACATAGCACTCACCATGTCGCTGCTGCTGGGCAGCAGTGTGAAATTTTCCATCAGGGAAATGACAACCAGATTGCTGCGGATTATTAATGTGACTGCTAAATAGCTTGTTTTTCTACGGAGATGAAGCAAAATGCAGGTAGAAACTATTAGCTTTGGGTAGAGGAATATAAAGGTGATTTAAAGGTAGACTCCAGGGGGATTTTAAATACACTGTTGAACCAATTGACTGATTCGCCTTAGGAAAGCTGAGACTCTGCAGCGCTGTGGGTTCAAACGGTTAGGGCTTTGCAGAAGCTTGTTCTGCCATAGAGCAGGAGTAAAATGTGCTGCTAAACCAGAGGGTTTCTGTGCTGCTTTCCCCCCAGCCCTGGCTGTAAGCCAGACTGTGTTCCATAATGTGCTGCCTTTTTTTTTTTCTCTCCAAATCCTTCCTTGGAGTGAAACGCAAAGGCTTTAGTACAAGGCGTGATGTTGGACTCCTCAGCAGGGGAAAGAATTCGGCAAGGGCTTCCTTGAGGAAGGGCTTTGGGGTTTTGTTTTTGTTTTTAAAATCTGGTTCGCATTGAGCTGCCTGGCTGTTCCGATTTTCCTTGTCTGAACTCGCATTGTATGAACTATACCCTACATATTCATTTGTTTAAATAGCACTTGAATTTCAGCCCCCGTCTCTGCGGTGTTTTGCTATTGTTAACATAACAAGAGACTGGAGAGTCCTGCACCGGCCTCCCCAAAGCTGCAGTCGGTTCAAATCCGTGGCTGAACCTTGTGGGGACTTGGATCTAGAGTGGTCCAAAACTCGTGGTGTCTCTGAAGGAAGGAAGAGGAAATTGGTTCAGACCTGTGGAGAACCTTTTGTTAATTCTTAAAAGCAAATTGGAGAGATGACGGGGTGAATGACACTTTGGGACAGCGCCCAAGGAGAAAAGCTCATCATGCACGGGAGGCAATTCTTCAAGGAATTTGGAAGAGGCAATGCCTGACATCCTCCCAGCAGGAGGATAATTGGTGGAGTACCCCCAGCTACAGCAAGGTGTTGTAGGAATCCACAAAGCAGCAGTGCCCCAAACCAAGGTGTGCAAACTCCATCTGCAGAAGGCAGGAGCAGCCTCAGCCCATGGTAGTACCTCAAGCTGAATTCCTAGTGCATTGTGCTGCAGGGACCCGGAGTGTACACGGTACAGATGATGTAAAGTTGTCACCGGTAACA
This sequence comes from Fulmarus glacialis, assembly GCF_000690835.1. NCBI lineage: Eukaryota > Metazoa > Chordata > Aves > Procellariiformes > Procellariidae > Fulmarus > Fulmarus glacialis. The sequence goes on from NW_009213915.1 coordinate 33,030, forward strand.
TTACGATCTAATAGCTGCTGCGGCATGGAAATATCAACCATCTGTGCCAAAGTGTCAAAAGAAAGCTTGCTGGGAAAATGCATTAAAGTCTCTATTTATGTAAACAGTCAAGGCTGGAGAACATGAGAGTCTTCCTAATCAGTGACAGAGGACGTGAAATTTTCAGGTATCCAGGATGATTGAGAGGGGAGGTGAAGGGTCAGTAACTGCAGCAACATTAGAAAACCCGCCAGCATGGAGGAACCGTTAGGCTCCAGGTTCAAGCATTAATAATAGTCACCCAAATGGTATTTATGTACTTCTGTCTGAATCCAGTGTGCAGGGAAGAAGGTAACTGAAAATTATTAGTTGTCGTAACACCCACTGATTGATTTCTCCATGTGGCAGGAAAATTTGATTGTTCCATGGAGAAGTGGTGTAACAGAGCTGGACAGTGGGGATTTGGCAGGCTGGTGCCCCAGGTCTTGGGGTGCTTCAGTCTGTGCTAGTGTCCAAAGTCCTGGGCAAGTTGGAAGGCAGCAGGTCTGGATCCATCTGTGAGTACTGCCTCAAGAAATAAGGTGTTTTGGGGATCAGAAGCACTTTACTCCCAGGACTCCGTGGTCAAGAGCATCCTAATCTCCACCAGTTTCAAGCCAAGTTGAACGTTTTGCTGCTGGCCGCAGGAGTGGTGGAGGGCAGCTGCAGATTTGTCAGGCATATGGAGACTGCTCCTTTGACATCTCTATGTGCCAAAATGAGATCTTGGCAAGTGCTTGTTCACCTCCTGAGGAGGCTGTGGAGAATCCGGGGATGAGCTCCAGCTCACAAGGTGTGTGCTGCCCGGCTCGCCCTTGCTTGGCTGCATAGGGCGGTTGTAGACAACACCGTGCCTGTTCTGACCTCTGCAGCTCCACATCAGGTCGGTCCAGGACATCTAAATTTTGGCTTCTTTCATGCGTGTGAATTTGTGTCAGGCCTCCAGGTCAGGAAGGAAGGGAATCCTTTTTTTAAAAAATATTGTTGGTATCTCTTGCATCTCTTTTGAATTGTTTCCTGCGAGTGCAGGGACTTGAAGACCCATCCCACGTCCAGGCAGCCGGTGCTGCACCAGGGGCTCTCTGCATCGCACACCGATGCAAACCGGTGCTGTACCCTCTTAACCCTGCACCCTGGCTGCTTTACTCCAGCTGTGGCCTTAATAGTACAGCCCGACTTTTCTTTGTGGTGAAGTTTCAAATTTGATACCTTCTTGTATGAATCTGATTCATTAGGCTTTGATTCAGGAGGGCACTTGTGCATGTGCGTGCTTCCCTCTAAATCAATGAGACAGCCTTTCCCTGGAAAACCTCCATCTGCCCGAGGCTCTTTCTGGGAGCTTGCAAGGTCCTGTGCTCACGCACCATCTTCTCTTCCTAGAGATATCTCCACTTCCACTTTGGTGAATATACCATGTCTCTATTTAACTCCATTACACATCTCTCCAGCCCTGTGCCAGCTACTCTTAGCCAAGCGATCAAAGCTTTGGCAGCACAGTGAGGCTTTCCCTCCCGCGGCGTCTGCTGGCTTTGCCCAATGCAGGGCTTGTAGCTAGTGTCAACTTAATTTCTCAGCGCTACAGCTGCATAGGGCACTTCCACGGTAGGAAAATGAGGTGCCCTATAGATTTGCTCGTGCTGTATTCAATTAGCTCCTGCTTAAGCAGAAATTACTCTTATTAACGGTTTGTTGTTGGAGACTGGAGGAGTCAAGTCAATGCTAATGGAAGTCATCAGAGCTGTTAATCACTAGGATCACTGACTTCAAAACCAGCTCTCTGTTTGTTATTGGGGGTAATTCTTTTTATGGACCTTGGGGGTTCTTCCGCTCCTCAGTGATTTGAAGGGTTTATGAGGTCTTGTAGGAACTCGTGTGTTTTAATTGACTCACTCATGAAGCTCTTCCAGAGTGTCATGCAAAATACAAAGGTGCCACGGCCCTCATAGTCATTAAAAATATGGGTTGTGCCTGTAAAGCAGATTTTATCCTGGTTCTGGAGACTGAGTGATTTGAAAATTAAATGAGATTTCATGCAGCTGGAAAATGTATGAGTTTTTTATCAGATAATTCAGTTCTCTGCATGCTTTAGGGATGAGCCTATGTGGATTCCTTGACATCTACTAAAGTTTTCTTCAGCTCCCTGGATGGGGAGCTGTAAGTGTCAGTCCTTTCCTGTTAATTTAGTTCAGAGGCTGGAAATATTGGGGCTGCCTTAGATCCTATCATTACAGCTGTTGTTTCAGCTGCCATCCGTACCCTCGTGTTATCTCTGCTCAGGCAGCGTTGAGAAGAGACTCCGGCTCAGTGAAATGGGAAAATGATGTGTGCTTTTGAAACTCACTTCATCCCTGCAGATGAAAAATCGCTGCTCTCTGCAGATAGCCAGGCGTTTCTCTCTGCTCCTTCTTTGATTATTGTGGTTGTTCCCCTTGGGTGGGAGCCAGGAAACTCAGCTAGAGCTTCGGGAGCATCCTCAGTTTGCAAATGCTTTCGTCTGTAAGCGCTCCTGATTGCTGATTATTGGTGATTTCCCAGGGATCAGACCATTTTTTCCCCCGATTCTCCTGGTAGAGGTTGGTCCCAATGCTGTTGGTGCCCATGACTCTGCCCTGCTGCCACCCGTGTCCTCGCAGAGCCCCTTCCCACCCCGCTCAGCCCCCAGCAGGGGCGGGGACAGGAGCTGAGCACTTTTTCCCTCATGTCTGCTGGATTTGAGCTCTTTGTTATAATTGTGTTTTTGCTGATGTTAGGAAACGACCAGCTTTTTCCCCGTGGACGTCTGTCAGCATTAGAGATAGTGTTACCAGCATCAGAAACCCGGGTTGAGCAGAACTGTGCCG
>NW_009213915.1:35918-56520 GCF_000690835.1 Fulmarus glacialis
GTACAGAGACAGCCTTTTTCTTTCTCTTTTTTTATTTCCTCCCTCCCCCTGGTACCTTCTGAACTACTAATGGGGAGATAAGTTTCAAACTTGGTTTAGATTAACTAGAAATAGAGGGCTTTAAATCTCAAGTACTTACAAGGTGTGACCAAGTGGAAATGCAGCTTTTGTTCAGCTTAAGCTCCTTTGAAACCTGGGCAGAGGGATGAGCCAGTTCATGTTTTTCTTGCATTTTCTGGGATAAAATTCATCCAGAAATCTCAAGCTGAGAGAGATAAGGAGTTCAGGCGAGAATATCTGCTGTGCCTCCTGAGAGCAGTAAAGAGAGCACGGCCCCAGGGCTTGGAGGAGGAGAGCATGGTCTGCAGGTCCTCTTTATGGTCCTGGTCAGGGATAGTTCATGGCAGGTCCCTTTGTGGTTCGTTGATGAGGTTCTCCGTTGTGCTCGGGGCTCGTCTCCTCATTTGCACCCTGGGCTCGGGGTGGACAGGAGGCAGAAGTGCATGGGGACATGGCCCCATATGGGCAGTCAGGGCTGCGGAATTCAGTTGTTGGCCATGGTGGCTCAACAGTGATGTGGTGGAGAGGAAGGTCTTGCACCAGAAGTTGCCATGTCCATGGGACTCAGCTCCTTCCTTCTGCAGGTGTGGGGTGGGAAGGGACATATATTAATTGGAACAGGGAAGAATGGGTGGAAGGTGAGGCGATTAGCAGCAGCGGTGGAAGGGGAGTCCCTCCTGTGCAGACAGCTCCAATTTCTCTGAAATGAAAGCTGCTTTCCTCCCTTTCTTACAGCATTATTTGCCATGGCATGAAATATTCAGCCTCCATTCAGCCTGTAACAAAATCCTCCTTTCCCGTGCAGTGATGGGATGAAACTGGACTTGTTCACTTGTCTGTCAAAGTCATTTCCTTTTAATAAATGCCTATAAATCCTGAACTTCCCAGCAGTCCTCCTCCAGCTCACTGAGTAGCGAGCACGCTGCTCTTTCTGTGTCTCCAGCCCCAGGAGGAGCAGAGCAAAAACCACTGCAATCCTGCTACTTTCTGAGTTGTTTTCTTTAATCAGTTTGGCAAAGGATGAGTAAAGAAAGCCTATCGGTCTATCGGGCTCCGATGAGCATGGCTCAGGTTCACGTTGCTGGACCCACGACAATAGCTAAAGCCTGATGCCTTTTAAGGAGCCCCAAAGACAATGAATGTCATCGCTGAAAATATGCGTAGATTGAGTTTCTATTTATAAAGTAGCAAACTGCACTGGAGCTAAGAGGAGCTGTATTTACCGAAGGGAATCAATGTGTTTTTTCGGATGGCTGTGGCTCAGCGGGTGCACCAAGGCAGGGGGAATAATGTGGGTGCGATGAGGGCAGGGCATGGAGAAGGCTCGCTGGTTGACTGATGACATGGCCACAAGCTATAAATGATGGGGAATCGGGTGTGGGAGAGGGCAAAAAAAGGGCACCTCACTTTGTTAATAGCTGCTTCTATTAATCAGAATTTCTTGCGTTTTGCCCCAGGACTAGTGGTCTGGCTCCTGTTTCGAGGCAGACCTGGTGTGTGTCTGCACCCACACAGAGGGTGGAGAGGATCTTAATGGAGCGGTGTCAGGTTGAAAATTGCATCTTTGTGTGACCCGTTTGATTTTTTTCTTATGTATATATATTAAAAATCTGCAAGTGATGAGTCAGTAAAATGTTGTTGGTGTTTCCTGTGAAATAGCTGAGGTCAGTATTTTCTTTCTGTGTTATTTTTCCTTAGTTGCCATGGTAATGATTTCAGAAGGGTTTTATTCTGCAGCCGTTTGAATGGGTTAGAAGTTTTCATGGTCTTCTGGATCCGCTCGCAGAAGCAGAGCCCTTGGGATCAGGAGGGATCTGCCTCCTGGCCGGCCACCCCATCCCTCCCTCTGTGCTGTGGCAAGACAGAGTGGTTTTTCTATTTTATTTTATTGTTAGCAAGATAGAGAGAAAAGAGCCTGGGGTGCTTCTGCTCTTTTGTGCTGACATCCCCAGGGGCAGGGGCTGGGAAGACCAGCCTTGGCTGCAGCCTGGAGCTCGCTGCCTGGGCAAGGGGGAAATGGGGATGGACGGATCCATGCCAGACATGCCCACGGCGCTGGGTGCAGGTCTGATGATGATGAAGCGCCTGTGCTATGCCTGTGCCTTATATGGGTCATGGCTGGAGGAAGGCAGCAGTAGAAGCCTTGTAAGCTCTGTGTACCGTCTGCCAGGGTGCTTGGTTACACTTCATCACGCAGCAGGGCTTGTCTTTCAGGAATTGGGGAACACAGCCCCCAGGGCTTGTGCTTTTAATGACCCCAGGCCCTGTCCTCACCTTTTTCCCCACTCGTTGCCTGCAGCCTCGCTTGCTCAGCAGACACATTGGAGCCTCATGCACAGGAAGGAGTAGCGTGTGCCACCATCTCGTGCCCAGATGGAAATGGAACAAGTCCGTTCTGCCATCGGAAACCTTACTCGTGAGCTTCTACTCAGTTGAAAAAAAGAAAAAAAACCAAAAGAAATGCATTACCGCCTGTTTCTGAATGCTGAAAAAGGGCAAGGCACTGGTCCAGCTCTGAGATACCCCTCGATGCAACATTTAGTACCTGGGGACATCTTCCCTTGCCTCCTCCCATCCCCCACGGCAGCGCCCTGCTTGGTGCCAGTCAGCCCTGCCTGAAACCTCCAGGCAGGGTGCAGAGAGCATCCCCTCCTCGCCGCCATGGTTTGCACCCTGCCAGGCAGGGTTACGTCTGGGCGGGCGCCCATGGCTCGCCTCCTCCCTGCCGCCTTCGTTTGCTGGATGGTGTTTATGAGAGATGCTGCGCTGTCTGCTCCTATTTTATGTGCTGCCAGAGCTTGTCAATGTGCTGTTTGGTACATCAACAAATCGACACTACACAAACAGAGAGCTAACAGGGAATGATTTATCCAGGACACCACGTCTGTGTGTCCAGCAACACGAGGTGTCCTGGAAACAAAATTCAGTATTTACCGAAGACTCATCGGACGAGCTGGTGTTTCGTGCATCGGAATAGCTGGTGTTTCGTGCCACAGCTGAATTGCACTTATATCTCGCTCTTTCTGGGTGTTGTGGTGTTGCTTGTTTAATCATAGGATTCTTTCCTTTTAATTAGTCACTGCTGCTGATGATGAGAGAATTAGAAGACTCTTCTCTTAATGGAGAAGCTCAGGCTGTGGCAAATGTTCTGTAATTGGGGTGGTGGGCAGGAGGCTTTGTGCTGCAAAGAGACCCCAGGGTCTGTACCTTGGGCTCTGCTTCCCGGCAAAATGGCCTTTCCAGGAGGGGGTCCTGAAGGCGTGTGTTTTCCAAATATATCATTTACTCAAAGGAAGGATGCTACCTCCCCCGGCTGCCGTGTTGTGGCCCTTGGAGGGGAAAGCTGCTTGATTTTACCGGCTCTTTTCCTCCATGCCTGGCGAGGACCCGTTGAGCTGGTTGTGTGCCAGGAGTTGGTGACTGTCCCAGGTACATTATGTCTAGAGCTGGTCAATATTGTTTTGATTAGACAGTTATTGTCAGAAAATGGCAGTTTATCAAACTTGAAGCTGTTTGTGGGAGGGGAGTGGTTTCAGTGAACTGGCTTAAAAAAAAAAAATTATTGAGATACATTGTCTGAGATATTTGAAACGTCCATTTGAACAGTTGGGGAACAAGAAGTTCCATGTTCTTCTTCAAGCTGACTTTTATTTATGTTTTTTATATTTCAGTTGATTTACGGTACAGAGCAAATGGATAAGGGAATAGGGACTAAAATGGAGAGGAGAGCTTTCAAAATTTTGGGCACAAAGTGTGTCAGTTTGCCAATTCTGAAACTCTGCATTCCTGTTTGGGACGGGATTACAATTTCAGTTCCCACGGGAGAGAAAAGCCACTTTCCTGTTGTATTGTAATGATGTCTAAGAAAAGATGTCTCAGACATGTTTGTGATTTCTGTAGAGCAGAAGCATCTTATAAACAGTCTTATCATCTATACACATCTATGGCTGCATGGAAATCCTGTAGCTGGCATTCTCAGAAGTGTTTGAATCCCCACTGCCTGGCTGTGATCCCCTTGGGCAGGATCATGATCTCAGCCCACCTCTATTTTTACAAATAATTCCTGGCGGTGCTCGTGGCACGGGTCTGGGCAGGTGCCCCATGGACTGGCTGCAGCGATGTGTCCCTTGAAAGGGATGCGGAGCTGTTCCAGGGGGACCCCCCGAGTGGGAGCGAGGGGCTTGGGGGAGGGTGCTCCACAGCCGGCTGCAAAAATCCTCCGAGCAATTCGCATTGCCCCATCTCAACTATTTAGGGGATGTGTTGTTTCCCGAAGCAAAATAACACCTCGATTTCAGCCGGGTCTGGTTGCAGTGTGCTTCCAGTAGATGCTCGCCTCGCCCTCCCGTGGCAGAGCTCCAGGCTGCCCTGGAGACCCTCCTCTTCTCCTGGCTGGGTGAAAGGAAGTTTTCCCTTCCTCTTTGAACCCATTTTGGCCATTAATCTTAGATTTTTGGATATTAATTCTCACCTCTGGTTCAGGAGATCCCACTCTTCATTTTTATTATGGGCGCCCAATGTCTCAGATATTAAAAGCCATTTCCTGCAAGGGAAGTGGAAAAGAGTGTGTGGAGGAGGAGTGGGGGGCCAGGCGGCCTTTTTGAGGTGAAGCATGGATGGATCCAGCGCTGCTGCAGGTGCTGAGCATCACCACGCTGCATGGGCTGATGCATAGCCCTCCTGTGCTGGTGACAGGGGTATTTGGGACTCTCATGAGCCGGGTGGGCTGGGAGGGATGTTTCATGGGCTGGGGGGATCACAGCCCTTCCAGTGGGTGCTGGGGGTCCTGGGAGAGTTGCAGCATAAGCACTGCTCCTCCCCTGCCGTGGCTCCCCACGTCACCCAGCTGTGCCCTGCCAGTGCCTCCCATCCAGATTTATACATCCCAATAACATCTCCAACCAGAAGGTGCTCGTGAAGTTTCATTAACCCACGCTATTAACACGACATCCCTGCTGGGGCTGGGAGGGTTTTCCATGTCAGCTCCTGCAGGGAAGGGATGCCATGGCTGCAGGAGATCCTGCGCGCTGCTCACATATCGAGGGACTTCACCAGGTTGTGCCTGCAGGGCAGGTTAGATTTGGCAGCGCGGTCACAGAGCGGGAACAGAGGGTGGAAATGAGCATTCGGGGCCCAGGTTAGTGATGCTGATAGATGAGAAGAAAAGCTTCCAGGAACACGTTTCCTTTCCAGCAGTATTGCTGCAGTAATGATAACAGCACAGCCTGCCTCGGCGCTGGGGCAGTCATGAATGAGTTGGCTTTTTTTTTTTTTTGTGACTAATGTAGACTTTCAGCTATTTGAAATTGTCCTGAGATGCAGCTTGACATATAAGTTCTCGACCTATTTATTACTTTGTGTCTGAGTGTTCCCATAGGTATATGGTTTTAAACCAGGGCTGCGTTTAATATCAGGAGCTGGAGCATTTGTATTTTAGCTCTAGATCAACAAGGAGGCGATTTGGGCTGTGTGTCCGGTGTGTTTGGCAAATTCTAGCCAAGGGATCTGTTCCTCAGCAAGGATGTTTGAGGTAAAGGAAGTGTTAAACACCCCCTTTTTTTTCTTTTTTTATTACTTTTTCTTTTCAGTGCTGCTGTTTTCCCCTTTGCTATCGTGTCACCATTGGTGAGTCATCACAAGCTCCCACGAGTACCAGTGCAAGTCCCCAAGGATTACACTACCACGCTGAGATAACATCAGACCAATTTGGGTCCCCATCTACCATCGCACTGGGTTGGAGAAACTTGAGCTGCAAGGGCTTGGCCAGCTGTGCCTGGAGACTTTAACCCTGAGAAACAAAGAATTGAATACCCACATGGATTTATCTGTTTATTTGCCAGCGTATATATCTGTGAAGCCTTTGGTCGCTGTAGTTTCTTGGGGCTCTGAAACACAGCTGATCGAGTATTGACCCTGCCCCTGAGCCATCCCCTCTCCTGGCTCCCATAGTGTTGGGTGGGTGGTGGGTCACCTCATGGCAAACCCTACAGCTTGTGGCGCAGCATGTGCTGTGGCGTGGCAGCTCCTCATCTGTTGTAGGAAGTTTTTGGCCAGCCATGAAGGTGTTTCACGGAAGTGGTGGGAGCAGTCAACAGCACGCATTGCACATTGGCTTCTGCTCATGGTGTAGCTGCCGTGAACCTGCGCTTCTGGCCGTAACCCACCATGGTGTTCAGGCATCTCAAGCCACGGGTGGTTACACGTGGGGATTTAGAAAAGTATCTGAGTGAGTTAAGTGCCAAACTACCCCTCAGAGGAATCCAGCACCCAGTGTGTGTAAGGTGTTTTGTGAACTGTGCCAGCCCACTGCCCCGTGGGGCACCTCGCGTTGCCGAAACGGCCCCGCGGCCATCTGCCAGCAGGACGCTGTCTTTTGATTTTAATGAAGCCTTTAAGCAGAAACATGCAGTTGCGGCCATGTGTTGGGGTTAAATGGGGAAAAGGGATCTGGTACTGCAGATTCTCCTCCTGTCTTTGCCACTGACTGATCCTAAACAGACTACACCACCGGTTTTTGTCTTCTGCCATATGTTTTCCAATAATGCCCGCCCACCCGCTGGGGAAGACGCAGTGCTGGGTGTCTGCAGGCATTGTTGGGAACCCTCTGTGAAATATGCTAGAAAAACATGAAAGGTATTAATTTAGGTCTAAGATTACAGGAAGTCTGTTTGTTAGGTTTTTTTGTATCTTTATTTTTAGATTGCCATTTTGAATTGCCAGGATCAGGCCCTTCCTCAGTTGCAATATTCAGATAATGAATCCTGATATCATCCTGATAATGAGGTTTTTTGAGCCGTTCCAATTATAGCGCTTCAAATCTCTGCATTTGAAATCTTAGCTTAAATCTTTTGATGAGATGTTAAATAAAAAGACAGGCCCTAAAAGGATATTTATCTGAGAAAACGGTCCAACTTTCCCTTCTGCATAAAGAGAATTGGTTTGGAGGACATGAAAGCGTTAAGGCTCAGTACATGCCACTTCTACATAAACCTCCTGAGGTGGTACTAAAGCTGCGATTAATGTGAAGTCCATGTCTGGGTTTACCTGCTCAATTTACAACGGGTGTATAAACCTTAAATACTCTGATAGTATTTTTCTTCTCCCTCCTGGGCTTTGAGTAAGCTATTACTATTTTCTCGCTACGCCATTAGTATCGGTATTCCTACACTTGCGGTACTGGGGCTTGTATTTCCAGGTGTAATTTTGGATATGCCTAACAAATGGAGCTGGGCTGCTTACTGTGTCCCTTTCCTCCTCTTCTTTCCCCAGCCAGAGGAGCTTACCAACGCCCTGGAGATCAGCAACATAGTCTTCACAAGCCTCTTTGCCCTGGAGATGCTGTTGAAAGTCCTCGTTTATGGTCCTTTTGGCTACATTAAGAATCCATACAACATCTTTGATGGGATCATCGTGGTGATTAGGTACAAACCTCGATTTTTCTTTATGCGTGTTTCCCCTCATTTGGCTGTTTAATTAAACAGAAAGTAATGGAGAGTGGGCATAAATACCTTCCTATGACACTTTATACTTCTCTGCTGTAAATTAATGCACTTAAACATGATTGCTAATATATATCTTGGGGTTATTTTATGGTCATTTTAGAGAGAGGCCCAATCAGAAAGCTATCAGTCCCAATGTCCTGGGAAAGTCTAGGATCCAAATGATACAACCAGTGCCTGATTAAGTAGCTGCTGGTTTTTTGGCATGTCCAAAGGCTGTAATTGCCCCTGCAGCTGCAGCCACTGATTTGCAGGTGTGTTTTTGACACTCTAGTGGGACTCTGCTCTTTGCAAGCCTGGACGGAGCCCAGCTCAGTGCGGGCATCAGCAGTGCATCTCTGCCCGCTTTCCATCCCTCTTCTCTCTGAATTTCACCCTCTCTTTGCTTCCTCTCCTCTGTGCCTTTGCGTTAGGCTTTGTCTTCTCATCCTGCAATGACCTTTTTTTCTCCCTCAGCGTGTGGGAGATAGTGGGCCAGCAAGGAGGGGGGCTCTCGGTCCTGCGGACCTTTCGGCTCATGCGGGTTTTGAAGCTAGTCCGCTTCATGCCAGCTCTCCAGCGCCAGCTCGTAGTCCTCATGAAGACCATGGACAACGTGGCCACGTTCTGCATGTTGCTGATGCTCTTCATCTTCATCTTTAGGTGAGCGCTTCTGATTCCCAGTCCTGAGGTTGCTCTGGGTTTTTTAGGTGGGATCCCACGGCAAGGTGAGGAGGTGTAAGAGTCCATACCAGGGCATGGCTGAGCTGAACAGTCCCAGAAACAGCATTGCTGGCCAGAACTGGCGATGGCTTGCTGCCCTGACCTAATTCTCTTAACTCTGGCCAAACGAGACATCTGTCTTTGCAAGATGATTTACAAGGAAAATCTTTCAGCTGGATGATTCCTTGACATCACCCCAAGACAGCGGTCCCATTACTTACTGACTAGCAGAAAGCCTGGTGCTAAAAATATTGCCAAGGAGAGGGCGATGTTCCTAAAATAAAGTCAGCCAAGGTGGTGCTTGTGCTCTTGCATGGCCTCTTCTTCTGAGAAGTGAGGTTCTGCAGTGGAAACACTAGAAGTAGGCTTGGCGTAGCCCTGAATTTCTGGATTTTGGTCTGGATTTTGAGAAGAGCCTGTCTCCTTGTAACAGCCAACTCTGGTGTTCCAGCAATCCAGGCACTGGGAAGGCTGAGGAAAGCCGGTCTCTTCCATGGAACGATGTCTCTTCTCCCAGTGAGACGTTTCACCCCAAAGCCACCGTTTGCAGCTGTGGTGCTCAGCAGTGCTGTAAATAATTTGGTTAGTCAGGTTACTGGCCGAGAGCAGGGGAAAACATATTATTCTTTTAGTATCACTCTGAAATGAAAGGTATTCTGTTTTCCTGTCAAAATTGAAAAAGCTGTTTTGAGTCCCCTGATATGTCTCATTCAGGCATTTCACGGAAACCCTTTCTGTCTTCCTAATTCAATTTAAGCGTATTTTGCTAAAAATGTGTCATTGCAAAACAGAAAGTCAAAACATTTTGTTTAGAAAATGTTGAAACAAAATGTTTTGACTTAAAAAAAACAAAGCAGAAGAAAAAGAAGGAGTGGGCATACTTTTTGGTTGAAACTGTTTGACAGATTTGACCCAAATTCACAACTGGTTTGCATGATCTCGAGGCGTGTTTTTCAGTGAACGAATGATTCATCTTTTTTAAAAAAAAAAAAAAAAGAATTGCTCAGGTGAAACCAGGACACAGTCAGCCCTGCTGTATGACTATTAGTTTTTAATAGGAGACCAATGTCATCTCCTGTTGAGCCCCTGCTTTCCCTCCTGTGCAGCATCCTGGGGATGCACCTCTTTGGCTGTAAGTTTGCTTCGGAGCGAGACGGTGACACGCTGCCCGACAGGAAGAACTTCGACTCCTTGCTCTGGGCCATCGTCACCGTTTTCCAGGTACAAAATGGAAAATGCCACAACTCGTGCATTTTGGGGCTGCAGGGGCTGGGGTTGTTTTCCAAAGCATCTGACAGAGGTTAGCGAAGCTCCTTGCCGTGGAAGGGAGAGGACCCAAAACCACACAAGGGGTTTTCAGACCATTTTCCAGAATAAATCAGAAAGCTAATGAGGAGGCGCTGCCGAGGTAGGAGGCTCTTGCATTTGCAGGGTATGGGCTGGGTGGGTGAAAGTAAGCGTAGAGGGTGGAGATGGAGAGGAGGAGATCAGGACCATTTGCAGTGATATCTCAACGAAGAACAGAATCCGTTTTAAGCCCATAATTGATATATGCAGTTTTTTGTTCTAGCAGCTCTGACCTCTGTAACTGCTGGATCTATGAAGGACTTTTAGCTGTTCTGGCCAACCAAAGGAAAGGTCCGACCCATGCGACATTGCACTCCCTTATGGCTGAACGTGTCTCTTGGTGCGGGTGGGAGTCAGGGCAGTTTGGGCAGGGTCCTTACCGATAGCATGGGAGTCACAGTCGCTTTGGTCCTGTCTCTTCTCTGGCTCAGAAGATGGCTTGGGCCAGATTTATCCTCCTGTGGTTATAGCTACGGTGGATACCCCAGAAGTGGGATGCTCATTGGGTCCATGCAGAGCACAGATACCCGGCCAGGCTCGGGGAAAATGGCACACAATCCTCCAGTATCTTAATTTTCCTGATACCCTTCCTCTGCAGATTTTGACCCAGGAAGACTGGAACAAGGTCCTTTACAATGGCATGGCATCAACCTCCTCCTGGGCTGCTCTCTACTTCATTGCTCTCATGACGTTTGGGAATTATGTTCTCTTTAACCTGCTGGTGGCCATCCTGGTAGAGGGTTTCCAGACGGAGGTAATGTCCTCACACTTGTGCCTTTGGTTTCTTCTAAAATTTCAGGGCCTCCAGATCCTGGAATTTGATTTCTGAGATGGACAGCAATACCTTTACAAGAGTGGTACATGAAAAAAGTGGGGGAAAACATTAGGTCGTCTTTCTTTTTTTTGTTTTTTTCCTCCTTTCTTTCTTTTTCTTCGCCACAGTGCAATTTAATACAGCAAGCCCTCTAAATGAAGGGCTTAAATGAAAAGCATTGTTAGCATTAATGCAGGAGTGGGAATTCAGCGGTGAGTCAGGCACTGCAGATGGGATCACTGCTATGACAGTGTCTTTGAAACAGTTCGCACCGTGTTTGTTAGCCAGATTAAAAGCCCCTCCTGAAAACTTACTCAGGCTGGTAAGAGATTAGTGACACGATTATCTTTCTGGATGGTATGTGTTCATGGAGCTCTTCCTGCATCCAGCCCTGCAATGCTCTGCACGTTTTAAAGTACGTGATTTCTGGTCTCTGCTGGCTGCTTCTTCGGGCTGAGAACCTCCATGAAACATCCCGGATTGCTGGAGGTCTTCATGGAAGGGCAGAGGGGCAGTTAGATTTGAACTCAACCTTTTTTTTCATCCTACTGCCTTCCCAACTCTCCAGCTCGGAGCGAGGAGCATGTCACCTAGTCCCCAGAGTGGGAGGCCTGCAATGCCCACCCACTCTCTGCAAAAATTGTCCAACTGTCCAAGAACATCAGTAAGGGGAGGAGACCTCTACACCCTGCCCAGGGGGTTGGAGAGGTAAATATAACCCCAAACTGCTCACTGGGATCTGTTTTTATAGGCTGTGCTTTTACACGCTCTCTCTGATTTTTATAAGCATTCTGGGGTGACTAAATATTATTTAAGATTTGTTGCTTGTGTATCATGATATCCTACCACCCTATGAATAGCTATACACAGAACCATTTTTATTATTATTATTTTTGGAGCACAGTTCAGAGTTAAATTAATGGAGTCGTACCAGGAGATAGCAAGAAGAAATGTTTTTTATTTTTTTGTATCGTGTCTCTCCATGTTGGTGCTTTTCTTTTTTAATTGTTATTGTTGTAGCTGTTTCTGTCTGTAAATCCCCCCCACCATTCAGCCGAAGGGAAGGTCACTGCCAGGTTCTGCCCAATAGCACAACGTTCCCTTGCCCGAGCGAGAAGAGGTAAAAAGCTCCTTGTCTGCTTGTGATGACAGCTTCGAAACCGAACCTTTGTCTGTTCAGTCTAGCAAATTGATTCTCTGAAGGTCACCGAAGTGGGAGACTACCTGCTGCACCCGCTTCTTAGAGAAAAGCGTGCAGCCTTTAAATGCAGCAGCCCCTTTTCCAACCCCTGGTCCTAGAGGGAGGCTGACACCTCTGGTCCTTGGCTCAGCCCGGTTTTTCATGCTAGAGCATCCCCGTGCTCGCCCGCTGGCATGCTCCCGCTCCCGCACACCCAGCCGCCGTGCGCCTGTTTCCTTGGGCAGCAATTTATCCCACGCTCGCTTTGTGGCCAGCTGGTACCATGGCGTAACTCCGAGTAAATTCATGCCCTGGCTTAATGCGCTGTGATTTTATTCCAATAACCATATCCTTGAGGGTATGTCTTCCCTGGAGTCAGGGGAACTGCCTGCAGCACCCCCCAAATTTGCTTTTAGCTGGTTTTTGCAGTAGGGCTGCCCCGTCACCTGCCCCTGCTTCTCCTTTGCCGGGGCAGCACCGGGCTGGTCCGAGCCAGCTCCAGGATTGCCATGTAAGCTGCAAATGTGCTTTAAGTGCAGCGTAAATCAGGGAGTAACTTCTGATTCAGGAAAGCACTGAGACAGCCTGAAGCCGGTCATGCTCACACTGGTATTGAGAGGCGAGTGCTGGGACCAAGGTCCAGCGCAAAGATCAAACCCTTTCTGGCCAATTCTGCCCAACCATGGCAATTTCAATGAACTCACACCAGATTTCTATAATTTGTGACTCTGATTTTATACCTTGGGCTTTGCTGGGTGGCATTTTTAATAATAATCTTCCTTCCACGTCCTTATTCTGAGTTCTCCACGCTCCTCCAGTAAATTGCAATGGGATCAAGAGATCCCTCGGCTCAACCCGAGTTTCTCGCAGCAGACAGGGAGCAAATGTCTGCTGGAGGTTGGGAGCCAGGTCTGGCCTTGCTGGTTTATGTTTATTCAGCTTTGCTGGTGTGTAGCTTTGCAAACAGATCTCATTCTGGTTTTTGCTAGCCAGCACACAAAGGATCCTCTCTTAAGCAGAATTAATAGAGATCATCTCTCGCTGTAAACAAATCTCAGCATCTCCCTCCTGTGATTGCACTTGACCCTTCTTCTGAGTTGGTTGGTGTTTTTTTTTTTCCATTCTCCTTCAGATTTCTGGGCTGAAACACAATCCCAAGGCTGCTGACTTTATCTCCCTGGTCCTTGAGTGCCTTTCCTCAATCTGCAAGCACCTCGTTAATTTTAGTGCATGGCTTTGCAGCCCCAGTTGCTAGGCAGCAGATGTATATAAGCAGTTGAGAAACAAAAAGGACCTGTTCCAAACTTTAAATATGGAGCAATATATTTTGCAGGGTTGAGTTTCTCCCCCCCGCCCCGTTTCTTTTTATTTGGTAACTGCTTCTCTCTTGCAAGAGGCACACGCAGGACTTTATGCAACGTGGTTATTTTTGACCGTGCATTCTCCGATTTAACTCGAGCCTGGTGTCGGTGCGAGGAAGGTGAGCAGGGGACTCCGTTTGATCAAGCTGCTGATTTGAAATTGCTGCCTGACCTCTCAGGTCCCTGCCCTGGGGACTTCTCTCTGAAGCAAGCAATGACTCCTCTTTGTCAGACATAAAGCTCCTCTCCCAAGGGACTTCCTAATAATATTATCTCCAAAGCGTATTCTTCCATTGGTAATCCTCCTGGTTTCGTGTCCCCGGCTGTCCTCACTCGTGGGTTTGTTCCTTCCCCTCCTTTGTGCCCCCCTTCCTTCCCAGGACCCTCCTCCAGCACCTCCATCCTTTCCTCTGCAGGAGAACATTACCTGCTTTCTGGATGTACCATCCTCAGAGAAATATGGACTTTGATGACTTCTGGGCTTCAGCCAGAAGGAACAGCCCCTTCTCCTGCAATAGGGATTTTGGATGGTGTTTTTCTTGCATCCCTTACCTTTTGCATTCCTATCGGTTTCAGTGGGATTTTGCTCGTGAAGGAAAAGTGTTTCTGTGTTTTCCTTCAATGGCTTTTCCATGTCTCTCTCTGTTACAACCCAAGACTTCAAATTAAGTGTCCATTACATGCCTAGCAAGACACTGTTGGCCCATCCAGATCCCAAAGCTGATCAGTCTTTCTTAGACTCTTCATCCCAGCCTGGAGTGGGATGAGTTTTGCATCCCACGTAGCAACTGGAGGAAAGATCCATTGCCCTGTAGGCAAGAAATTAAGCTGGTGGGACAACCTGTGCCCTCCTGCCGCAGTCTGTAACCTCCCGCAGCCCTGCAGGACAGGACCAGGCATGGCCACGCTGCTGAAATGTGCTGAGGAGCATTGGAAGAGCCGCCCCTGAGGCAGGGGAAACACAACGAGGTGAAAAATGACGTGTGCTTTCCAAGTGGGTAGGAAAAGACCGACTTCTGGTGCTGTGAAGAGATGCTGGAGCCACTCGTCTGGCAAAGCCCCCCCAGGATGGGGCTGCTGCCCGCAGACCCCTGCCGCATTTGGGGACCCTGCTGATTTAAAGGGGTGTCTCCACTAACAGGGGTGAGGATGGATCTGGTGGCTTTTCTTAAATTAGGTATTTCACCTGGCTGTAAGAGGACTTGTATTGTGTTAATCAAACATTCATTAAAAGCCTCCATTGCTGCTTAATGAAGGCATAATAAATAAAGATCCTATTATGCAGCTGCAAAAAAAAGCCCCAATAATAATCATGTTTTCAATAATTAGCTGGTGTTTCATTAGCACAATTATCACTTAGGAGCTGAAGCAAGCTCTGTTCGGAACACTTAATTTAAAGATAAGGCTGGTCCCTTTGAAGGGCTTCACTCCATCTGAGATCTTCCACCCCTTCCCTGTGCCGAGTGGAGTGGGTGCCCCAGCCCAGCTCTCCATCGCAGCCGCCTGCTGCCCTTCTCCCCCTCCCCTCTCCTTCCCTGCCTTTTCTCATGTGTTTTTTGATTCCCCTCTCAGTCCCGCTGTTGAAACTGTGAAAATTGAATCCCCCCTTCCCCTTCCTCCCCCCTCCCTCCCCCCGTTTCTCCTTCAGGAGATCTCCAAGCGAGAAGACGCGAGTGGGCAGTTAAGGTGTATTCAGCTGCCTGTCGACTCGTCGGGGGAATGTACACAGACCATCCCACCGCCCGCCGTGGTTGTCTCTCTCGTGGTGCCTGGTCACACGCCGTGGTGCTGTTCTCATTGTAGTAGCTGTCATTCTTTTGGGGGTTGTTTGGGTGTTTTGGGGTTTGTTACTGTTCTTTCCTTTCTTTTTTGTCGTCCTCATTGTTGAGTCAGCCTTGATTTTAAGTCCCTTCCTTCTCTGGGGGCGCCAGGTAAATTAAGGTGGGTGCTTCGGGGCGGCTGATGTGGCTCCGGCCCTGGCTCTCACCGACCCCTTTCTGGACGCCTGGCCCGGGGCAGGCTCCCCGCAGGGCTGTCACAGCCCCTCCACAGCATGGTCACATCCCGGGACCTCCCTAGGGATGCGGATGGTGATGCTGATTGCTGGGCACGCCTGTCAAGCGCTCCCTCCATTACGCAGGCAAAGGAGGGTGCCCGGGAGCGAAGGGACCTGGAATCAAGCCTGTTTGTGGACACGTGTGGGGGGAGCCCCGTGCTCGACAGGATGGGGTAGGATGGCAGCAGCTGCGCTGTGGTGTGTCCCAGAAAGGCTGGCCGGGATGCTGGGATCTCCGGCGAGATGCTGCGTTACAGTGCGGGTCAGGATGTGAAATGGTCCCATTCAGGTCTGAGGAAGCCATGGATCTCTGAAGTGCAGCACACTCCAGACTTTACTCTTCTGCCAACCTCATCTTTCTCTTTACCACTCCCTTCCCTTTCTGTCCTTTCTGAGAAGTCCGGCTTTTCCTTCAGCACAAAAGCCCTTTCCCATCGTATCCCAGTGTGTCATTCCCCTTTGGTAGTACAGTCTGGTCCATCTTGACGTACTCTCGTTTCCCAAAAGGATTTTAATTCCCTGTTCTCTCATAACCCCTTTTCTATCCAGAAAGGCAAACTGGGAGTGCAAGAACAGGTAACGGGCAGCAGCCCCAGCTACGAGATGTTTGCCTGCACCGTACTGAGTCTGGCACGTGGTGTTTCAGAGGGGATGCTTTCTGCCCTCCAGACGTGGGGTTTGGTGCTGGGGAGGGGGGTGGGAAGTCCCCACGTAGCTCTGCTTTTCCATCTTGGCACACATCTCATTGTGCACCCTAAAACTTTCCTTTGGGCTGTTAAAGAGCACTCCAGGAATAAAAATCACATAAAATTCTTCCCGTTATTTATTCCTTTTTAATAATCCATTAGGGAGAATGAGTAATTCCTGGCAGGCCCACTGACAGGCTGAGCCGGGAGCCTCTGCAGGGAGCGTACCTGGAGCCAGCTGGAGCCCCTGTTCATACGGAGACATGGGTTTGACTCCAGCAAAGTTCAGGCCAGCCTGACTTTACTGCTCCCCCTTGCAAGGTGCATTCCTGACCTTCCCAATCTGCGTCCTACAGGATGAGATTCCCTGAATAGCACAGAAATCCTGGATCCTCAGGAAGAGAAGTTTTGAGCCAACACATCACATCACATGCTCTTTCGCCTTAAAAACATGTGTCTGAGAGTGACCAGTCTGCCTGGAAAAAATCCCCTTAACTGTTTAGTGACCCCATGGGGGAGTATTAGGGCTCGTCCCTCTGGGGTTTTGCTTAACAAAGAGGCACAGGGCACTTGACCTTTTGTCAGATGCCATTTCCTCCATCCCATGCTGGGGCCCGTCTGTGTTTTTACAACTAACAGGTACCCGAGCACCAAACCTCCGCAGTGCTGACCAGGGCTCCTGGGGATGCAGCTTAGCCTCGGTGGAGTTTTCTGGGGCTCCTGGTCTCTCCCAGCTGAAGTGAGGGTCTGCTTGGCTTCTTTCATCCCAGCATTCTCCCTCCCTTCCCATCTCTCCTCCCTCCTGATGTACATCGCGACGAGGCTTGGTGCCCTTTGCCAGAGCAGTGGTTTCAGCCATGAATCCTCCTCTTTTGGATGGGCATCATTCTGGCGAGCGCCATTGCCTGTCGGGTGTATCTTGACTATACCACACCCTAAGCGCCTTTCTGCAGTGTCAATGGACAATATCAGTGGGTGCACAGGGATGTCCTTAATCGGGTCCGTGCTGCAAGACCGAGCAAGAGCCCAGGCACCACGCTGTGAGCAATGGTAAACCTCTTCTCTCTCCTCCCCAGGATGGGCCCATGTCAAAGCAGGCAGCTCTCACTCAACCCCTGGCATTTGAACTGATACAGCGGAATTTAACTCCCCAAAATGATACAGCGTAAATCCCCAAAACTTCTGCTTCTGTTGTGTGTTGCAGCTGGGAGGGGAATGGCCACCCAGGGCACTTGTTATCAGGTTCTGCCACCTGGATCCTCTCTGCGCTGGTGGGGCGTCCATCAACACGTGCCCATTAGCTGCGTTGGAAAGTCAGGTTCCCTTGTGCCCCTTCTGAATCCTGGATTGCTTCATTGAAGCATCACTAGAAAGAGACACAGACAGGGAGTTTTAAACCATAGTGTATAAATTAAGACAGATGAGTAGGGTCAATTTTTGTCCCAAAATTGCTCATCAGATATCTGTCCTTCCCTAATATCTGCCCAGTATGCAATTCCAGTGGCAAAAATTAAGTAATGGTTTGGGTTTTTCTGATCCCTTTCTGGGACCGCATTTGGAGCCAGAGGCAGTCTGTCTTCCTGGTAGGAGGTTAATTAGTCTGTGGTATAAATATGTGCATGCGTCATTTTGTGAAAGGTGATGTTGCATCGTGGTACAAAATTCAGTGGATCCGTAGGTGTGGTGTTGGAGATGGGAATCCATTTTTTCAGAGGGGTGTCCGTGCACCGCAGCCCTTCACCCATCTTGCTGAAGCCCTCTGTTTTGCTCCAGGGTGATGCTTCCAAGTCTGATTCCGAGGGGGATCTCTTCCCCCGCAGCCTGGAAGAGGAAGGAGGACTTAAGAAAAACTTGTCAAATCCAGCCTGTGAGTAACAACCCCGGGAGAATGGGCTTTTCCACAGAAACTTCACTTTGTTGTGAAAACAATGTGTCCAATGTGTCCTCCTAGAGAGTGCGGCGTGCTCCAGGCTGTCGCATGCTCGACCGAGGCCAGCAGGCTTGTGGTATGGGGTTGGATCGTGGAATGCAGACAGAGACATGATGGCATTCGGGCCGTAATCTCCCCATCGAGCCTGAGGTCTGGGCTTTTGGGGTGTCTCTGCAGGGGCACAAGTGGAGAAGCCATGGGGAAGGAGGATGGAGGGAACCTGGCATGGGCAGGACGTTCCCAGGGTTGGAGCTTGCAGGTGTTGGTTGGAAGGTTGAGGGGCAGCAGATGACAGTCTGCATCTGCTCTCTTCTCCCATTGGCACCTGATCCCATTGGTACCTGATCCCATTCCTGATTTACATCCCCCTGCTCCCCTGCCAGGCTGAAGGATGGGCTCTCAGCTCTCCAGAAGGGCTTTTTGGCCCCCATCCTCCTGATGCTTGGAGGAGAGCTGTCCCTGCACAGCTGCTTTGCCTGCCCAGGAGCAGGTTGTAGATGTGCCCCTCGAGGTGTGACACCTAAAACCCACTTGTGTCTTCCAGTGATGGCCCTGAGCGACCACCCAGAGCTGAAGAAGAGCCTGACCCCACCGCTCATCATACACACTGCTGCCACGCCGATGCCCATGCCCAAGAGCGCCATGTTCGGAGATGCAGCGCAGGGCTACGAGTCCCGCCGGGCCAGCGGCGTCTCCATGGACCCCGCCACCTATGAGCTCAAGTCCCCGGTACTTGCATCATCTCTTCCTGCCGATGCTCAGCAGGTGTCCATTGGGCTTGCAGGGCTGTCCGTCCATCCATCCGCCCCAGCTAGTGCAGCAGCAGCCTGGCACGGGGTGGGTGGCAAGGGGCTGATGCTCTCCCTGTCCCTGTCCTCCCCACAGCCCAGCACCCGCAGCTCCCCGCACAGCCCCTGGAGTGCCAGCAGCAGCTGGAACAGCCGCCGCTCCAGCTGGAACAGCATCGGCCGGGCCCCCAGCCTCAAACGTCGGGGTCAGAGCAGCGAGCGCAGATCCCTCCTCTCTGGAGAGGGGAAGGAAAGCTCGGAGGAAGGGGAGAGCTCAGATGAGGAGCACTCCAGCCGGGCCGGCAGCTTCAACGGCTCTTTGCCTCATCGCATGGAGTCACTGGAAACAAAAGGCTCCTTCGATCTCCAGGATACCTTGCAGGTGCCTTCCCTGTACCGGACCAGCAGCATGCACAGCAGCCGGACTTCCACCTCTGAGCACCAGGACTGCAATGGGAAGACTTCTCCGGGTCTGCTGCTGCACCAGCTCCACCTGGATGACCCCCGACAGGACTGCGATGACTGCGATGATGAAGGCAACATGGTAAGGAAATGCCAAACACTCATTTTGGGCTTTTTTCCTTGTCAAAGTGATGCACATACCTCTCTCAGGAGCGCATGGGTGGGTGCGAAGCAATGGCCTGCTGCAAGGGCTGAGTCTCACCAGAAGAGCACCAGAAGGTCTCTGGGCTGTGGATCCCACCAGAAATGGGGTTGGCATCATATTAAGTATTTCAGTGAAGTATCAGATGGTTCCTGATGGAGAGATCAGGGCAAAACTCCCCAGGTTCCACTAAAAGGTGCAGAGCGAAGTCTATCTCTTGGAAACATATGC
Organism: Fulmarus glacialis; assembly: GCF_000690835.1. Classification (NCBI taxonomy): domain Eukaryota; kingdom Metazoa; phylum Chordata; class Aves; order Procellariiformes; family Procellariidae; genus Fulmarus; species Fulmarus glacialis. The sequence goes on from NW_009213915.1 coordinate 55,177, forward strand.
TTTTCTGGTTTTCTTTTTTCTTTTTTTTTTTTTAAAAAAGTAACTTTCCCCGCTCTCCAACCATCATTCAGCTTTCTGCCCACATGCACAGCAGACAATTTCTGTTGACATCAAAAGGCAAGGAAAGGGCAGGGCTTGGCCTCCCATTCCCATGGTGGCTTTAGTCCCGTAGAGACAGTGGTAATTTCAAAGGCTTTGCATTAATTTCAATTTGAAGAGGCATTAGTCCAATAAGCAACTCTCTTTCACAGGCCTGAAAAGTGCCATTGAAGAAATGTTAGCTCAAAGGGCTGGAAGCGCAGGGATGGGACGAGGGTCCCTGGCTCTTTTTCCACGTGGATGTTTGTATCTTAAGGGAATAAAAGGAATTTAGCTGCTTTTACAAGGTTTTTTGCACGGCTGGGGCTTGAGTTGGCAGCAGGACGCCTGCGGGGACTGTCCCATTGGGATGTTCCCAGGACAGTTTTGGGGGGTTTTGGGGTGTTTTCTGCTCTTCCCAGGTTACCTCTTTGTTTCACTTTACCTTGTTCTTAGGCTTAAAAATGTGATGGTCTGATATGTCATCCCCAGGGAGTAACTCTGTTTCTGTTGGTGAAGCGGATAGGTTTTGGGTAGAGCCACGTGATGGTAACCGGGGCGGTACTGAAAACATGAAAGCTGCAGCTTGTGGACATGATTTTACTGTATTTCAATGAGTTTGTTGAATGAAAATGGAATTTGGAGCATGTGAAGAGATGCGAAAGGCAGAGGTGACTCCAGAGAAGGACCAGGAGGAGAAAGAAAGTTAGCACTGACAGAATGGAGTCACTCAGCTGTGAATCGCCTTTTAAAAAAGCCATTATCCCATTATTTCTCCAGCATGGATCCTCAGCCTGGGATTTTTACTGATTGTCTTAACCTGGTTTTTAACCTCCATAAAATAAATTGAATTTTTAAGAAAAGGAGCAGTAATTATTTTTGGAAAAAGCACTATCAAAAGTGATCAAGAGACCATGTTCTTTATTGCTAGCGAGGGATTTTTTTTTCATGGTCCAACATCATCTACTTTTTCCAGCTCACCTAGCCCAAACATCCCGCAGGTCCCTTTCTTTCCCCCTGCAAGATCAGAAGCCAGCAGCCCCTCTTGTGCTAGACATCGTGTGCTCCCGTCCCACCCAGCCCCGCAGCCCCAGCCAGTGCTGACGATAGGCTGTTGAATTAGATGCATGTTTTTAATCTTTATTACAGCAGCTGCTTTTAGCGTAAACCAAATGTCGTCTTCTGTGTGCCGAAGTCTGGCCACGTAGGGTTAGACCAAAGGTCCCTCAATCCTCTCCCACGGAGTGGTCAGAAGCAAATGCCTAG
>NW_009213915.1:56561-64510 GCF_000690835.1 Fulmarus glacialis
ATATAGCCACAACTGGGACATCCGCAGCTGGCTGGTGCCTTTCCCCATGCTCCGAAATATGCCTTCGCTGCAAATCACTAAACCAGACGGATTGGAAAATATTGCTTAGATTAGCAAAATGAGCCCCCAGGTTGCGGAGCTTCCCTTTGTGATTCCCTCCTGATGTTTGGGGAGATGCTTTGCCCCTAAATTAGCCTTGACAAAGTCAGGAAAAAAGTAATTATTTTTTAAATGGAAAAAATAAAATTCAAAACTCCCCCACCAACCAAAGAAGAAAAGAACTCAACTGTTATTCAGATCAAAGTAATCCTAAATATGCCCTTCTGCAACAAAGCTTCACATCTCTCCTTGCTGGCTGGTTTTGATTGCCTCTGCGCAGAAATAAAAGGAAGTGCAAAGGCTTCGTTTGGATCTCCCAGGCTCCTATTATATTAGTGCCACTCGGCTGCCTTCAGTGAGTTTATTCTGAATTTACATCCCTCCGAGGAGCCAGAATCAGGCCCCTGATAGCTCTTCTCTCCAGAAGTACAAAATCAGGGGACTGAAATCTGTTCTTCATTGCATGAATGCAGACAAGGAGAAACTTCATGGAGAGATCGATCTGCTGCCTGATTGTGTTCACGTGGCTGTGACCAAGATCACGGATCTGCTGCAAGGTCTTTTTTGTTCACATCTGCTGGATTTTGAATGCTTTTGGATGCTTTTCTACCCAAATTGCTGAGTGCTTAGAGCAGAAAGTGAGGGAAATATTGAATCTGCAACCAAATGTGTCCCCTCCTCCCCAAATCCTCATTGCACGTTGCAATTGCAGCTCCTTTCCCCGTTGCCTATTGCACTTTTTTTCTGTGGCGTGCAGTCCAGCTGCTCCCCAAACCCTCTCAGCCTGCCCCTGCTGCATATTTAAATTAAATAATCAGGTCCCAAGCACCTCTGTGCAGCTTCCAGCTTGCCTAGAGGTCAGTTGCCACTCGTACAGCATGTTTCAGCTGTTCCCCCCCATCCTTATAATAAATCTTTTATAAATCTACGCCTCTCCCTGACTCCGAGGAGTGCATCAGTCATCTTTTAAAGCCAACTGCCTTTCATCCTGCCCTCAGAACTACATTAATATCTGAAAGTCCTAAAAAAAAAAAAAAAAAGCAGCTATTTATCAGCAGCTATGGGATCGGAGGGCCCTGTCAGCATGCTGCCGGGTGAAGGCAGCACTGCTGCCTGTTAGCGAGCGGCATCACATCACGTCCTGGCCCCTGCCTGCGTCCCGGCAGAGGGAGTTTGGGTGGTCTTAGCTAGGGAGATTTTGTCTAAGTCACTGGTAACTGAATTAAAGGGTAGTTTTCTTCTCCCCCCTCATCTTTATTTATCCTGTCCAGGTGTGTTTTGTGAACAAATAGATATGATTTAAACCACATAATTTATATATCACTTTGAATATAATGCAGGCTTAAGCAGCAATCAGCCTGATTGTAAGCAGTTGATGCGTGTCTGGACCTTGCGGAGAAAGCACTTGATGGGAATTAGGCTGGAAATGCTCGGGGTTTATTTCACAAATATCTTACATTTGGCTCAAATTAACTGAACTGCACTGTTCCACTGGTGGAAATCTGGAGTAATTCCTTTGACTTTACATTTCTGTGGATGAGCTTGGCCCCGTACAAAGCAGCCAGGCTGCAGCCCCTGCTGAGCCGGCCCCGGCCAAGCCCTGGTGCTCGCCCTTACTCTAACACGCTGAATACAGCGACATGATGGAAGATCACTTTTTGCCTTTGTTATCTGATTTAGCCCATGAACTGCAAGCTGCAACAATTAGCCAAACCCCAAAATATCTTTGGCATTAAAATTGGACAAAAGGAATATAAAGAAGCATTCTGTGCTGCTGACGCATTACCATTCACTACAAATCCCCATGATAAATACCAGAACTGCTTTGAATAATAGATACTTCTGGAAACCTTCCAGCTCGCGAAATGAACTGGACCAAGTCGCAGCTATTACTCCATGTCCAGAGGCTGGGGTAGCAATTGTTGTTCTCACTGCAACTTTGAGCAGACACCTGATTTTTATCCATTTATTTATCTTTGTTAAAACTATGGATAATTAAACTAACTGGGCTGCTCTAAGGGATAACAGAACCCCAAGGATGCATGCTCTATTAAATACAGTTTAGGGAGAAGGGAGCAGTTCTAACTCCTTGCCTGGAGTTGGAAAAGGGATGTGAAAACAGTCAAGACGTGGCCAAAACCTACTGGTGTGCCGTGGCGTGGTCTGTGTTTGCGTAGAAGGGGAGGGAAGGACAGATGGCTGAAGGAGAGGGGTAGAAAGATCTAGCTTTTTTTTTTGTTATTCAAACTTTTCTTGTTATTTTCACAAGGTGGTTTTCGTTTTCTGAAGGGTTCAGGTTGTCACCAAGTGCTTTCATTAAAACTGACACTACACTAGCTATTATCCATCGCTAATGAGACCCCTGGCTGAGTGCATATAGGAACAGAAAGCACTTCCTCCATTCCACTCAATTACCCTAACAAATCTCATTTTTACAGTCCAGAGTACCTCCAATTGCTAACAGTTTGGCTCCAAATGAATCCCCCCTCCCTGTTTCTAGGGTAAAATAAATAAAAGTGCCTCAGCCCCGGGGTCCGGGCACTCCTGGGGTGCGAGTTGCAATTTCTGTGCTGTGCTTTTCTGAACATCTGCAGAAGAAAGCTTCAAAAAGCCCGTGCAGCCACGTTCCCACGTGTGTGCACATCCAAGCCCAGGTGGTAGCGGGGAAATAAGGGTAACAAAAGAGCAAGGATTCATTTTTATGTGTCTGTAAATGCAAAGCACTGCACACACCAGTCTGTAGATTTATCTTCTGGTGCTTCAATTTGGAAGGGCTGGGAAAGCCCCAGCACGGTGGGCAAGATGTTTGCCTGATTCTGCTGTTTGTGCACAAGATGCTAGAACTGCAATGTCAATTGGATTAAAGACCCTGACCTCCCCTCGGAGACCTATGGATGAGAAGGTGACAAGACCTAATCCAGAAGCTGTTGCAGCTGGGATGAGGCTTCCCCTCGGCATCCAATTTCTCATGTCTTTAGTTGACCTGTTGGCCAAGGCTTTTACAATCTGCCCTCCTGGCCTTAAACAACCTTGCAGACGGTCTAAAACATAAGTATGTGTGGCTGAGGATGCGCTGTGGTTTCAAGTAGGAATTAATTTGCGGGAGTCAGATGGCCCATGTTCATGCAGAAGGTCAGGCTGGCCATGATGTTCCCTTCTGGTTTTATAATCTCCCATCTAATCCGTTCATGCTGAATGAGAGGCAGATGCTCGCCATTGCGTTCCTGGACCAAAACTCAGGTCCCAAACGATTTCTTTAGCTTTCTAGTGGTGCACAGACATAGGGCTTGGCCCAGCAAGCAGCAGGAAAAATGCTCTCTTTATAACCTCTGACAGGAGCATTATATATTCTTAAAAAAACCCCAAACGACAAAAACCCAACAAAAATACCCCCAAAACCTTAGAAGATTCAGGCAAGCATCTGATGGGTATCTGGAGGGACTGAGGCTGATCAGAGTGGGTTATCAGTCCTCTGGGTAAAGATTTTATTCGCTATGTTTGTCCTCTTGGCTAACTGTGCCAGATGCAGTTACCGTGCAGAGGAAGAAGCAAGACCAAACCCTGCGAGGTTGCAGGGCCAGCACAGCCCTCGCCTTCCCCTGCTCAGCGGGGTCTTTTCTGGGGAGATCATTTTATTTCAGCTTTACTGATCACTTGGAGATAGGTGTTCAGTGAAAAATTGCCCCAAGTCCTTCGCTTGGAAGTTTTAGGGGGTTATTGTTTTAACAGTTCTCTCTCTGTTTTCCTCCCGGTCTGCTGTACGTTTTCCTCCTAGAGCAAAAGGGACCGCATGAAGGCATGGGTACAGGCACGTCTCCCCACCTGCTGCAAAGAGAGAGACTCCTGGTCCATCTACATCTTCGCCCCTCACTCAAGGTAAGGCAGCTCTGCTCGAGCAGTGGCGGCGTGCTGGGCACGGCTGCCCTCGTTACGATGGCTTGCTCTGCCCATCTATCCCAGATGGGTCTCTATATGTCAGTACACAAAACTCCCAGCCCTTCCCCTGCTCCAGTACTACATTGGGGTCACACAGCAAATGGCCGCCGGCTGCAGAGAGCCGCTCCAGGACGGGCATGGCCCTGGCATAGGAGTGTCCAGTAGAGACCCATAGCCCAGAGCATGGCTACAGCTTTATCAAATTCATCGTTTGCTTCGTCAGTGATGCCAGTGCTCTGCAAGTTTTTCACTCGATGGAGCGTGGAGAGTTTGAAGCAAGGGAAAGGGTGCTGCATTAAGCAGATAAATCTGAATTTGCCCCCACTGCACACTTACAACATGGCAAAGGACACTCCTTGACCTCCTAAACCTGCCTGGACTTCTCTGTCCTCTCCCTTCCTCCCTCTCCCAACAACCCCCACAAAACACCCTCTCCTCGCCTGCAGACCCCAAGTTCTGCCCTTCCCAAAGCCCAGCTGCACCGGGGCCATCTGAGGTCCGTGCTCTCCTACATGTTCCTCTGGATGTGCACCCATGCTCAATGAGGGTTCCCCGTGTTTGAGCTGCTGGGTCCTGAACAGCGTTCGAGTTCATTCATACAAAGATTAGAGAGATTTTCAGAAACAGGCTTTGGGAAATGTAATATGGTATTATAAATCCTGGGTCAGTGTACAGCCATCTGTCACAATAAATAGCTTCTGTCCCTTTGTTCCATGTGCGCTCAACCCTTACAGGCTTGCTGGGAGTATTTCTTCCTTTATTTAAGCTAAACCTGAGCACTACGGACCAGGTAGGAGGTCAGATCCAAACCTGGCTGCATGTCCAAGCTGTGAAAGTAGCTGCTCTGTTTCAAATTACCCAAAGCCCCCGATGAACATTGCCAGGGCTTGAAATTTGTGGCCCAGTTCTGTAGCTCGGATTCTTTTCTATTCATACCCCGATCTGCCTGCAGCATGCGGCTCTGCCAGGGAGGGGATTGGGAGATTGCAGCTCATCTGCTTTGCAAACGGAGCGCTCGATTCCCCTGGCATGCGTCGAGCTGCTGCATTTCTCCCCAACCAGTCGAGCATTAATAGCTAGTCTGTGTCTCCTCTTTTTTTTTTTTCTTCCTTCTTTTTTGGCAGATTCCGTCTGATGTGCAATAAAATCATCACACACAAGATGTTTGATCATATCGTCTTGGTGATCATTTTCCTGAACTGCATTACCATTGCCATGGAACGACCCAAAATCGAGCCTCACAGTGCTGTGAGTTTCCGAGGTTAACGTTTTCCTGTGCTCCTCGTGGAGCCAACACCCGTGGCTTGGACCCCACTGCGTGCACTTGGTCTCACTTTCTTTCTCTTTTTTAAATGGGAAGCTGCCAACACACCCTGCGTATCCTTTGAATTAGGCACAGCAACTCTCCTGGTCCCTACCCAGCGTCCTTTCAAAGTACAAGAGCAGAGCTCATGGCCTGCAATATATCAAATATCCCATTTCTGCAAGTACGATCAAGGTTTTAACACATGACATAAGCATGACATCTGTCTCAGTTTCCTTCTCTGATATACCTTCAAACACTTTTCCTCTCTCAACCCAATGTTAGTTTCTTCCATCTGTTCTTCACGGGCACGTATGTGTGGTGTGAAGAGAATGGGGAAACTGTTCATTTCATATTCTTCTCTCCCCTTTGTGTATCAGCTTTGTTGTGACACAAGAAAAACTGAATTGATACATGCACGGTAATGCCATTTCCCCGAACCATTTTGTTTTAATAGACTACGTAAGGATTTCTCAAACCAGACCCTCACAGCACCAACATCCATCCATCAGAGGGGCAGAATCATCCTATTGCTCTTTTATTTTAGAACAGGTTATGGCTGAGAGATATGCTGGGCTCTTGCTGATGTATTGCAAAAGACTGCTCATATCGCAATCGTATAGAATCCTGTTTTATTGCTGTAGGCGTGTCAGGCTGTTCATTTTTGTGGATCTTCAATGTAAGACCTTAAAACCGGAGTCTTGGCTGCTCTGTGCCTATTTTAAGCTTCTAGTAGTCCTCCTTACTGTAATAGTTTGCCCAGTGGTCCCTCCCCTAAATCTTTTTTTTTTCTTTTGGTTATCATGCAGTCGTGGTGCACCAGCTCGCAGCTGCAAGAAGAGAGCAGGACTCCCTGCCGGCCGATCTAGCAGGCGGAAATCACCCTGCTGTTCCCCAAATGGGGCATCCTGAGATTGTCCCTTGAAATCCCAAATGCTTTTTGGAGCCCCTTGCTGTTTCCTCTGAGACTCACCATCCACCAAGGCTGGCTCCAAAAGGAACCATAGTTACACAGAGATGAAGGGAATGGGGTGACATGCATGAGTTGGAGGAGTCCACAGCAAAGAGCTGTAGCATGAAAAACCTCTACTTCGTATATGAGAGGAGGAGGATGAGCTGTGGTGTCCCCGGGCATTGGAAGAGTGCAAAGAGGAAAGGAGACAGGGACTGGTGCGAGGTTCATCAGCATCAGATTATAACCAAAGGAACTAAAATGGGTGACCCAGCGCTGGAGCTGAGCTGGACCTTGGTCTGGGAGCAGCAGGGAGGCGAAGGGGGATGCTGGGCGGTGGGGCAGGGAGCAGGGAGCCAGGAGGAGTGCGTGGGCCCTGCCTGCGCTGATGGAGCTCTCATCTGGAAACTGGGAGTTAGTTTAGCTTGAGTTGTTTAAAATAATTGTACTTTGCTTTCCCGAGCTGTGGATTTTCTAGCTGCTTCAAGCGAGTTCTTTTCCCTGTCCCAGTTTCAGCTGGCTTATCGGAACAGGGGATGCTGTTGCTAGCCAACACGCACTCCCCATTGCAGAGTGTGCGACATGGGCTGGGAAGATTATCCTTCAAAATAGCCACACGCTTGCCGGAGAGGAATGTAATATCCTCAGCCTCTCCTCCATGCTATTGCTGTTTTATCTCCAGCTCCACAAGCAGGTCCCTACCTTCTTTCTCCTGCACACTGCCTACACCTCTACAGCAGTCTTTTGTGTGGCAGTCAGCTAACGGCCGGAGATGTTTCCTATCACAGCTCACGCAATCACAGTGCAGGTCTAGGACCTAATTAATTATGGACCCAGTATGGAAACAAGCTACTCTGTGGTTCCTGAGTCACTTTCAGTAAATCATGATCTGGCAAGCGAGAGAGTTGCCAAGGTGTTTTGTCTTGTTTAAATTGCATCTCATTTTGAGTGAGAGATCTGCATCTCTTACAGGACTGCTCTGTAGGGAGCGGCAGAAATAAATCCAAAATTGTTGTTAGCAGAACTGGCACTGGTTCAATTGTATGCGCACATACATACATGCACACGCATCATCTTTCCTCCAGCCTCTGCCTTCTGCTGTCCATTTCTTAGTGCAGGCAATCAGAGATTGTTCAGGGATTAGGGAAAAGTGTGATTTATTTAATGATCATCATTAAAAAGAAAGGTTTCTGCTAACTACAGATAGGGAACCAGTCCATGGTCTCATCTGTAATCACTAGCTGCTATTGCAGAACAGTGGCAGTGAGGACTGCATGGTCTGGTGGATAGTGCAGGGGACTGCGAGATGAGGCTATTGGGCTTCACGCCCACGTCTAGCCTGTGGCTTTGGGGAAGTGAATCAACCTTTTGGGGGCAGGTCTCAGCTGGTGTAAAGCCCCAGAGCTTCGCTGGCTCTGGTGGAGCTGTGACAACTCATGCCAGCTGCACTTCGGTGTCCCATGGGTCCTGCTTGCCTTGTAGCACAGCCACTGTAATATTGACTTGATTTCTAGGAGAATTGGGAGCTCAGTGATATTTGCACTGTGCGGTGATGTCCGCAGGTGAAGGGCAGATAGAGATTTGTCAAGCATGCTCCAAGGCGGGGGAGATCTCCCTGTTTCTGCTGGGAGGGGAGGGGTTGGGGGCAGATGGGGGGGA
>NW_009213915.1:64535-71992 GCF_000690835.1 Fulmarus glacialis
GATTCGGGGCAGGAGCCGGTGGCTGCCCCTGTCCATGGTGCTGACACAGACCCGGGCAATGGCAGTGCTGAACCACCCGGAGTGTTATTGTCTAAATATTTGGATTTTCCCCTCTTTGTGACCAAACAGTCCGAGACTGGTTTCAGCACAGAAGCTGGAGAACAGTTAGCAACCACCCAAATATGCACAGGGAAATGTACAGCTGTGGAGAGCAGGCTATAAAACATTGTCTCTCATTTTCTTTTTTATAGGAACGGATTTTCCTAACGCTCTCCAACTACATCTTTACAGTTATCTTCCTGACTGAGATGACAGTTAAGGTAAACGTAGCTGGAAGATAAGTGTGCCTGTATTATATTAGTGATATTTTGTTATGGTGGACTTGCAAAACCCCTAGGTCTACCACTACGAGCGAGGTGTATATTTTCCTCTTCTGAATCATATTCAAACACCCACCACATGCCTTATTCTGAGCACGTTTGACATCAGAACAATTTCACTGAAGTTGCTCTTGATTTACACCATTATATGAGCAATGGGATGCTTCAATTCAGCAATCCTTCCCTATTCAGCAAAGCTCTTGAACACATGCTTAACTTCAACCATACATGTAAGTCTCATTGTCTTCAACAACCAATTGTCCTCAACAACCTAAGCAGCTATGTGCTTTCCTGAGGAGGGAGAGACTTAAGCACACTGAAACATTTTGCTGGATTTGAGGCAGGAGGCTCAGAAACCCATTGCTCTAAATCTCTCTTGTGTAATTCATAATCATCTTGCAGAACAATTGCTCTTTCTTTTGAAAGTTTCTGTAGTTTCTTTATTTGCAAAGCTTGTAAATGATTGCTTTGGGTCAGCCACGCTGAACCTTTACTCCAGCAGTCTGTAGGAATAAAATACGATCAAACTTTTTATGTCAGAGCTAAACACATTATGAACAGTTTTGTGCAGCTAGGTTTAGCTGCATTAAAAATATATCAGCTATAAGAGACAATCTGGGATGTTTCTGCAGACGACAATTCTCGTAATACAACACTTTGCTGATTTGTCTAATTAGGCTTCTATACTGGGAAGCAAATGGACTCACAGACTTGTATCTGTAAATAATGCATTCTCAGCAGGTTGCTAACTGGAAGAAACATATTGGATGCGATAGTCATAATTTGTTGCAACTTGGTGTCCGGGCAGGTGGTGGCACTAGGCTTGTGTTTTGGGGAGAAAGCCTACTTGAAAAGCAGCTGGAACGTGCTAGATGGGGTGCTGGTTCTCATCTCTGTCATCGACATCCTGGTCTCGATGGTGTCAGACAGTGGCACGAAAATCCTGGGGATGCTACGGGTTTTGAGACTGCTGAGGACGCTGCGGCCCTTAAGGTAAGCAGAGGACGAGGAAGACCTAAAAGAGTGTAGGGTGTGTGTGCCAAACGGGGAGCTAAGCCTCTCCCGCAAGCAGCAGCATTCGTGCGAGGGAAGGGGCAGGCGAGACAAGGGCACGGCGTCTGTCGCCAGCGTCGTGCCCAGCCTCCTGCTGCTCTGCAGACAATGAGTGTCCGCAGGTCCTGCAGAGCCGTGAGGAGCTCCGGGCGCTCGCTGTGTTTCGGGACCAGCCCCAAGTGCAGTAGTAAACTGATCAATGACTCTTTTGCTCATTAAAACACACATCCCCTGCTATTTGTGTTCTCATTTGCTCTGTGTAAAGTGCAGCTTAACAGCTTCTTCTCCCCCTTTCCTTCAGGCAGTCAATGGCTTTCGTAACAGAGAAGGAAATTAGTAGCAGGTGGCAGATCATTTTTAAGGAAGCAGAGACTAAACTGTTGCTTAACCTAGAATGCAAAGAAGCTTTTTTTCCCTCAGTTCCCCATTAATTTTAGAGACATTTATTTTGAAAATTGCCCAGACACGATGAGAGCAATTGTCCTGCTAACTTGGTCCCCTATCTCTGACAGCAGGCAGTATCCCATGCCCCAGGGGCAGGCACCCCTCTGACAAGAACCTGCCCAAGGACCAGCCTCTTCCAAACAGGCATCTGTTTTGTCCTGTACCCCAAGGCATGAAGGTTTCTCTCCATGCTAAATGCAGTCCCTCTTTAATACCATTCTTGCTGCTCTTGTTACGCAGCAGCTAATAAACCTTCCTGCTCAAAGCATCTTTGTGTGCCTGTCATATCTTACTACTGCTTCCTTCATATAAGGTTCACTTTGAGTCAGGATTTTCTCTTTCAGGACAGAAAAATAGGACCCTGCTTCTGACAGAAGATACTGTTTTACTACCCCTGTGTGAAAAACAAGTCTAAATAACAATGGCCGTGCCTATACGTTTATCTTTCAAATATTCTCAACAGCTATGAAAGTCATTCTGTTACAGTGGGCTATGTGTATGTTGTGCCTGGTGAATTTTGGGATGTAAGCTGCTTTAATCATTTTTATCTGGACAGATAGCGCCATTGGTGTGGTTCAGCTCCCTGACTATATGACTAGACTGTCTTCCTACGTGACTCCAATTCAGACTTTCTTCTCTTCATGTGTCTCCCGGCATCTCCACGTCAACTGTAATTTCTGGAGGCAGTTTCTGCCAGGTTGCTGGTTCAGTAGATCCGCTCTGCTCTTCTGTTTTGGCTGATTTTTGATCCATGTTAAGAAAATCTACAGAATAATCTGAATAGCTCTGGGTAAAAGAAGGATCGATTTCCCGCCTCTGAACTGTGGAATGCAAGTTTCTCTTTTGAGGTGGTGTGGTTGAATCAGATCTAGAGGAAGAGGTTTGAGTTGTGCTGAGCCCTGCTGTCACCTGTCTGACCTAGTAAAAGCCCTGTATGCTTCTTTGTAGATCTAGAGGTCTGCCTGGCCAGGACCTGGGTCTTCATTTACTAGACCTTTTCTCTGCAGTCTGCAGTTATGGGGAACAATCCACTGAGTAACTGCAGGCTGGAGAAAGACCTGCCATCTGGAGCACGTGCAGGATTAGGCTCTTCCATTGCTATTCCATTCCTGTTGGCATTTGATATGTTTTCTCAAGAGAGTGTGTGAATATTTTCAGCCAACATACTGCTTTCTACTACAAAGGAAATGTAAAAAGACAGCAACAAGCCCATTCCCTAAATATGTTCACAATCAGTTCTATTCCCCTGTAATTAGATTTGTAGGAAATGAAAAAGCAGCCATCAAACTGGGGGCTTTTCAGTAAGTCATAAATCTCCACATGTGGAAACCCATCTGCCTCTGCGATGCACATCTGGGCTGCCCTGAGCACGCCTCTGCCCGCAGCTGCCCATTCTGCCTCTGCCATGGGCTGCGCCGTGTGGCTCGGGGATCTGCCTGGGATGTTCAGCTGGATCAACATGGGATGGCAGCTGGGACAGGCCACCTGAGGTCTTTGCGCACCATGGCTCCAGCCCCTATGTCCGGGTGAAGTCCGCAGTGGAGACCGAGCCAGTTTTTCCTTTCCAGGAAAGTGTAGGGCAGAGACCGAAGTGAATGCTCCATCCCCACCACAGAGGAGCTAACCCCGCTCCTTCTGTCCCCCCTTTCCATGGGCATTTGGGGACAGGGCTTCAGGGAGGACACCCTCAGTGAGAAGCCAAGCCATGGCTATGTGTGTCACACTCATCTCGAGGGCAGGGACAGCCCTTGTAGTCTCTGTTGGCTTTCCTGGTTGATGGTCTGAAGGTGTTCTTCTTTCAAAAAACCTCCCTCATTCTGTCTCTTATTTTCTCCTGTGAAAACAACCCCGTTGCTTTACGCAGCACGCAAACCACGCATGCTTGTGCCTCTTGCACAGGCATTAAAAAAACGTGGCCTGTGTGCCAATCATGGCTTTTGATTGCATGATTGATTATCAGCCTCCAAATTAAACCCATGAGGACTTGAGCCCAGCTTTATGACCAGAATTCCAAAAATATATTCACAAAAGAGTGACATTTAAAGATGTTTCCATGACCCTCTGATGTTTTAGCCAGTAGAAGGATTGCTTATACAATAACATTCCTTCCTAATGCGTTCAACCTGCTGTTGTTGGGATCAAGTGTTGTAGCTTAAGATACAAGAGAAATCAAAATTGAAAATGTATTCAGAATTAATGTGGATGGACTTCAGGGCTGTTTTACTCTCTACAGAGCCTGGGCTTTACTTCCAAAGCAGATGGATAAATTATTCACTTTTCATACCATTGCAGTATGAAATAGTCATTTCATAGACTCTCTTCTATCTATCATATTATCACCTTTGCTAATTTTTTTTTAATCCGTGGAGGAAGGTCTTCATTAACGTTGATCTGCTACTTTATCTAAATGCTGCTGCTTCTTCTGAGAGCTCTGATCAGACTAGCAGGCTTAACGTTAGTAAATGTGATCCAGCTGGGGTGAGGCTGGCAGTGGGTTTGGAGTGTCTCACACCAGGGGTTTAACAGCATTGGGAATGCTAAGACCAGTAGAACCAGGAGGAACTCGAGGGATTAACATTTCTTCACACTGGAAAAAAAAAAAAAAAGGTCTCATTTCAATTTCTTCATTTGTCATATGCCTAATGCAGACTGGAATTGTCCTGAATGCACCCTCGGCATGTCTATGGCTCTGGCACACCTGGAGAGCTCCAAATCAGCTGCATCCTTCAGCAATAAATTGCAGGAGTGGTGGGTCAGATAATATGAGTTTACAAGCCTGATATCAGCAGGACCTTGGGCAATATTGATGAGGTCCGGGGATGCTGTATGTTGACATATTGGAGGTGACACTAATAATCTGGAAATGCTGAGAATTTCATTGGCACTTCTTAGAGAGTTATCAGACTCTCAGAAGAGCGGCAAGAGTCTTTGCACGGACTTGCCTCGACATTGGATCAGGCCCTTAGTCTGAGGCACCTCCAAGATCTGAAGATTTTCATTAGTAAGAATTATTTTTCAAAATCTTTTCAAAGTCTCCTCTCCCTGTAGAGCTGGAAACAGCATTAGCATGGAGCTAAACTGGTGGCAGCTTTTACCCTCATGCATTCTCATTTGAGGAATTCCCTGGTTGATCAAAACTCTGAAAGCAGCCAAATGCTGCAGTTTCTCAGCACTTTTTTTCTCAACACACATGACTTCACGAAGTCAGGCGAGTAACCTCCTATTTTCTCTCTCTGCTGGATACCAAATAGTATCTCACAAGGGAAATCACTTTATTATTTCTAGAATAGGCTTTCTTAATAAGTGTTGGAGAAAATTTATCAGTGTTAGACTCTGGAGACTAAATTTCTTCCTTGTTCCCCAAAATTTAAGGATGCTCCAGTAGTTAGATGGACATTGGTTCCATCCTGTGTGACAGTAGGCAGAATACCTAAGTCAGGATCCCTAAAGGCACCGAAGTACCTAATTTCCACTGACATAATTGGAAATGAGGTGCCTGCATACTTCTGAGAAAATGGCTTGCGGTCCTCCCATGCCTCAGTTTCCCTCCCGTATGTAGTTTGGCAGTTGTAGTATTTCGCCCAGGACTGTGTGAGGGTAATATGTGAGGGATGGTGAGGTCTTTAGACCATTTGAGGATCCATAAGAGCAATTCAGCCTTAGGCTGCGTGGCCCAATGCTTGCTTTGTGCACTCAGATGGGGTGGGAAGAGCCCTTGCCTTGTGGATACTGCCCATTAGGCTGGATTAATCAGCTCATGGAGTCGAGCACACTAACCTACTGTCCAGCCTCCTCTGCTAGCTGGCCTCAGCTCAGCTCTCAGCCTCAGCGCAGGTACAACATGGCAGCAGCAGCGCAGCTGCCCCAGCGAGGACCTCAGCCTGGGCTAATTCATGTGGGCAGTTTTGGCAGCCTACACCAACCAGGCTCCACACTGCCATGGCTGCATGGGGCCCACACGGTCTCCTGGGGCATCTCAGCCTTGAGCAGCCTTCTGCTCCCTAAGCCATCTCACCCCCCAGCTCATTCCTTAAAATAACCCAGATCTGAGCATCAGGAGAGCCGAGGTATCTGAATTAGGGAGCCACAGCAGCTCCCTGGAAGAGACACCCAGCGTAAGGAATAGCAGCATCTGCCTTTTGTGTTTCACTGGTAAAGGAGTGGATAAAAATAGCACCATCTGTTTCTTTTTTAAAACGATAATTGATGAGTTACCCTTGACATTTCGAGTAAATATTTAACCAGAAAAAAGGGAAATAATTTTTTTTCAGGATACTGTTTAAAGCCAACAGTTTTTGAAAGACCTGGTACCTGTGCATTGATCTCTGCAGTTTGCTAAACCTGTTGGCTCTGGGGCAGGAGAGGGTTGGTGCAGGCTTGGCTGGGGTCCCAGCTAAGGCCATGCATGTCGGGCATGTGGATGTGTCCATGGGGACCTCTGCTGGGAGCACCATAGCCTGGGATGGGGGAGAGAGGAGGAGAACTTGGATTCTCTCCAGGCAACAGAACTCCAAGCTGTGCTTCAGGTGGTGCAGCCAGACTTGGGGCGAAATGGGAGAGGCGGTGAGAGGACTCCCATGGCAAAAGAGAGAGAACCAGGCAGAAACAAGAAGGTGGGGAATTTTGTGGCACTTTTGAGTGCCAAGTGTTCAAAGGAGTCACCAGCCGGTACCCAGAAGCACACAGGCACTTCCCTCCCTCTGACTTACACAGCAGACAGCTATTTCTGCCTTGGGAAAGCACAGTTTTTATGGCATCAGTGCAAACTGATTTACAGCACTAGTGAAATGCTTAATTCCAGTTGGCATCAAGAGGAGGGAGGCATGCAACCTCTTCAGATGCCTTTCTTGGTCCCCAGCTCTCCACCTTCAGGTCTGTGAGCCTGAATACCTCCTTCATCTTGCCCAGCATGGTGAGATGGCTTCTCCAAAACACACAAGCCTTGGTCTTTCATTGTAGTGTTGTCCTTGAGACTATAGTACAGTTCCTCCTTTTTATTTATCTGCTTCAGTCGTGATGTCCACGTTATTCTTCCCCAACCTTCCCGTATGATCTAATCCTCTGTTATGAAATTCTGTGTGGTACCAGATGGAGAAGAGCTACAGAAATAAGGTTAGATGTCTGTGGTCTTGCTGGTGAAGTTTCACCTGGAGGACACCACTGGTTCAGTAGCTGAGATTGTACGCTGGGTATAAAGCAGAGACTGTGATGGTACTGATGGGTAGCTCAGGTCTCTGTACACAGCAGCACTATAAGGACACGTACAGATTTTTTTTACGATGAGGGTGGTGAAACACTGGCACAGGTTGCCCAGAGAGGTGGTAGATGCCCCATCCATGGAAATATTCAAGGTCAGGCTGGACAAGGCTCTGAGCAACCTGATCTAGTTGAAGATGTCTCTGCTTATTCCTGGGGGGTTGGACTAGATGACCTTAAAGGTCCCTTCCAACCCAAACCATTTTATAGTTCTATGATTCTATCATATCATATCATAATCACTACAGATGTGCAGGTAGCTGTGTAAGAGTAGCTGCTCCATTTCACAGACTGAGACAGGGAAATCAAAAGCGTCGCCTAAAT
>NW_009213915.1:72006-77468 GCF_000690835.1 Fulmarus glacialis
ACTGGGAGGCCCTCTCTTTGAAGTCCTGGACAGGCTACAGGCATAAAGGTGTGTGTTTGTGGATGGCCCAAACCAAGAGGCTAGATCCCAGGGAAGGTGTGATCAAGGCTGGAAACCTAGAGAGCTCTTCGGACTAAATGATAGGAAAAGGAAAATGCCAAGGCTTGAATATATTATAGCAAATGGTAACTAGAAGATGCTGATCACCAAATGGATCAAGAATAGGTAATGGGTTAGATTAAAACCATCATTCCAAGTTTGAAAAATATGGGACTAGCCTATATATCTTCCTTTCCTAGGTCTTTCGCCAGTGACTTTTCTGGCCTGGCTCCTCATGTGGTCTCCTCCTCTTCTTTTATGCGAAGCTGTATGTGTAGGCAGAGACCCCTTTCTCTCAAACACCTCCATAATCTCACAAGGTCAATCTTCCAGAACTGCTTCTTTAATCATGATTTTTGAGTTATTTGCCATTCTAAAAAATGCCCTAATGCTGTTTTTTCCACATTTTCTATCTTGATAGGAGGCAGAACTGGGCAAGAACAGGACTAACATAGCTTTTGTACTTACTTGCCCGCACAGAGTCATTAGTCGAGCCCAAGGACTGAAGCTGGTGGTGGAGACTCTCATGTCATCCCTGAAGCCCATTGGGAACATTGTGGTCATCTGCTGTGCCTTTTTCATAATCTTCGGGATCCTGGGAGTTCAGGTGAGTCCCCTGTAAGGCTCAGCACCTAACCCAAAGTTGTAACGAGCCCCAGATGGCCCCACATCTGGGTATCTGTACCAATGGGCACACTAGAAGCCTTTCTGAAACAGAACCAATGGGCTGTTTGGCCTTCTTGGGGAACATTCCTTGCTCCTAGCGAGGAGGAAGCAGATTTCCCATTATTGGTCAGCCATTAAAATCTCATTAACAATTACAACCTAACAACAGTGGCCCAGCAACACACATCCCTAGCCATAGCTGAAGGAGCAATGTTTAGAGCCAGGCAGTGGGGTTGGTTTTTGCCTCTCTCTGGTTCCATGAAGGTCCTCTGCCCAGCTCTAGAAACGTGTTGGTTTTGAATCCATAACTTTGCCATAGTTAACAGCTTGGAATGACTCACACCCAAGGGCTTACGCGGCTCTTGGTCCCCACCCCAGCAGCACAGCGTGGCCTTCTTAGTGCTCTCAAGACGCATTTATTCCTGGCTTCCAAATCTTGGCTATGTGTCACTTGATGTGCTGAACTTTCTTGAAGCTTCCCTGTTGCATGCAGTGATACAAAAGTCAACATGATGACCCCCTCAAAGGCACGGAATAGACTTTCTTCATTCTTTCCCCACCACAAGGACTTCTGCTCTGCCTGCAGTGGGATGTGAATCAAGATATTTCTCCACTTTCTTCCCCCAGGCACACCACAGAAGGGTCAGGCCTGAGGCATGACATGTACCACCAGAAAAACTCTGCTTAGGAAAACTGTTAAATCCCATTCCTGTTCTGCCTGGGAGATAACATGGGGACATCTCCCCTCCACCTTTCTTCTAGGTATAAACCAATGGGGAAATAGAAACTCTCAAAGCTGAAATCGTTGGTTTGTAAACTCCAGAGAGACCTTGACCTGGAGATTCATTCAGATTCTGACAGTTTGTATAACTGAAAGCTTGCAGAAATAGAGATTTCTGAGTCTGCTCTGCTGGAAATATCCTCAGTCCCAGGAGTGCAGGAACACGGGGGAAAAGTGGCAGAGTTTCCAATGCAGTTGGTTTCTCATTACCTAAGAAGAAGAGACTGTTTCATATAAATATTCTGACATAACACTTATTTCTTTCTGAAGTTTATCTGATCTGTCACAGCCAGCTTTGGAAAGCAGCTCTGTTTGGCTTTGTTTTGGAAAGGTATCTTATATAATATTTTGTACTAATATACTGTTTAAATAATAAATACAGCATTGAAAATAAACAGAGAAGGAAATCATGTCATCCATAAACACCTCAGCAGCTAGATTGGTTTAGCATTACAGTACAACAACATCCATCCATTATACTAAACAGATTCATAAAACTAAGCATATACCGTAAAACAATATAAAACTCAGACACAGGAAAATTTATGCCAAACAACAAAACTTGCAGTATGCTCTTTGAATTTCCTCTCTGCTAATTGTGCTTGCTTTCCCTAGTGACTTGCAGTCTTACATTAAATTGTCTTGACTATCGATGTGCTTAAGTGGTAGATAGAAGCAAGACTGATCCTGTATTCAGGATGCAAAATTCTCAGTTAATATTTATTGCTAATTAGGTGTAAGATGAGGGCCATAGCTATTTTCTATAAAAAGATGATCTCTCAAAGTTACAGTTTGGTTTTCCCATGTAAAAATAAACTGGGGATCAAACTAGAGGTTTTTAATGCTATTAAAATCCAGACGTCCGTGTTTCTAACAGTGTTTCCTCTTAGCAAGACTATTTTTATTGTAGAGCTTGTCACACATGAATAGTCATTAACAAGACACAAGAAATAGATTGATAAAATAAGTACCATAGGAATCACTGGGTCTTTCACTTTCAGAAGTGCTAAAATCTGAAACACTGGCAGGGGTCAGCATTTTTGCAAATGGGGCTTTGTATTTCCAAACCCCGTTAGTAGCTGTGTTACTGCTCCCGTCTGAGTGGCATTGCAGTCCAGCTCCTAGAGAAGTTATTTTTATAGACAATATATTAAAAACAATTGTTTACCTTCCTGCTTCATTAAAACTTTTCTTTGTGAAGGCTATATCTCCCCAGTCTGCCTTACCCCTGGATAGTGTTTCTCCATGGAAAGATCAGGGAATACTTCTCTTCTTACATCCAGAAGCTTATGACTGCATTGAGTGGTGATTAACTTTGCATGCCTAGAGAACATCCTTCTGCTGTTGATTTCTGAAGGAAACCTATGGAGTAATGCGTGGGTTTATCTTGTTCGCTATTATTTCTACTGATATTTGTCTAGAACAACAGATCAAAAACTATCAGCATCTTTTCTCTGTATACCCAGGTGGTGTTTTAAGGAGCCTGGAGAGCAGGCTGCTATTTTCCCCCAAAACAGTAATGTCAATAGCTTCTGTCAGCAAATAAAACCAGATTTGTTGGATGTCTCCCGGGCTCTGATACCATCCATCCTGCTAGCATCAATCACCCTGTCTGAAGCAGTAATCATCTCCTGCCACTCTCTATTATGTGCGTGGGAAACACCAGGTCTAGAATTAAGTGCGTGGAGGCTCATATTCCTCGTGCAGGTGTGAATCAGGAGCTGAGTCCCAGGAGTTGCGTCTCTCCTGATTTACACCAAAGGAAATAAGCTCGGGATCAGCTACCCAGCACCAGTTGGGCTTGACTCCTTAAGCTCTGCACGAGGAATATTTTCAGAGACCCCTGCATGGACTGCAGAGCCTAATGATGGCTGGAGAACAGCATTCAGGATCAGAGACCGGAGCTGGACTGACAGCAATCTTGATTCAGCGAGAGCCCAACGTCACTCGCAGCAGCTCGGCTCCTCTCTGACGTGTCCACTTGTGACCTGTAAGAGCAGAGCTCAGCCTCTTCAGTGCCACCTTTTCTCTGCTGACAGAGGGCCCCTGTTACACTTAATTTGTCGGTGACTCTTGAAACCAGCATCGTTAAGTGGGCTGAGAGTCGCCGGAGTCATTCCACACGTGGTAAGAAGCCATTAGCTGGTCTGGGCTATTAGTTGGGGCTACACTTGAGCTGGCGACCCAGAAGCAAAGGCCTTTAGGCCAGTCTCAGACCACTGAACCAGACGACCTAATGCACGAGGTGGGTGTCCTAAATGATGTGAAATCATGCATTTGCTCATTAGGTGCATATTATACTGGCTGCTCGCACTTAATAACCAGCACAAATGAGGCCATTTCCCTTAACTTCTCTGATCGGTGTGGGCTCAGGAGAAATGCCCATTATCTGCAGAGAAATCCTGTGGACTGAACCCTTACAGTTCCTCTCTTCTTTGCGTGTTTTGCAGCTTTTCAAAGGCAAGTTTTTTGTCTGCCAGGGGGAGGACACCAGAAACATCACAAATAAATCGGATTGTACAGAAGCAAGCTACAAATGGGTCCGGCACAAGTATAATTTTGATAATCTCGGCCAGGTATTAATAGAATGGTAATCTGCTTCTTTGCTCCTTTACCTCCTTGACTTAAAACCTGTGCATTGTTATCCCATGGGATTTTCTTACAGGGCACTACCAGTCGCAGTAAATATTCAGTTCACATACACAGCATTCTGTCTCTGTAAATCCCAAAGGTAGTGTTTCCAAGCAGGCATACACTTCTTTTCGGAACAGAACAAGCACATGTGGCTTTGTGGAGTACTTAATTGCTTCACTGCTACATAACAAACCAAATATATCTTGCAGAAGGTCTTGTCTAATAGAGCTGGACACTTTCAACTATCTCTGCAACACAGCCTTATTTTAGCAGCATGGTAAGGACTAATTAGTCGGGAGCAGTAGAGACCTGGAGGGTGGAAATGAAGCTGTTTTTGTCTTTGGCTTTGTGGTTTCCGAATTAGCGCTCATTGCTGAACCAGGTGCTGACATTGATAGGTTTTTGCTGCCGGGAGAAACCTTGGACATCAGTGTCCCATTATCAGACAGGTAATGATAATCCCCAGGCAGGAAAGGGCAAAGAGGAGTAAAATGTTACAGGTAAAAAAGCTTTAGTGCAACTATGTCTAACTTTTTCCCCATGTATTTCTAGGCCCTGATGTCTCTCTTTGTTCTGGCCTCCAAGGATGGGTGGGTGGATATCATGTACGATGGCTTAGATGCTGTGGGAGTTGACCAGCAGGTACGTGCTCTAGCAGAGCTATAAGAAATGAGTTGTCAAAGGTCACATGTTTTGGCTCTTGTTTTGCAAAATATTGTTGGCTTCCATAGCCAAATGGGGTTATGGGCTTGGGATCAAGGGAGCCGTTTAACTCAAGTCCTGGGGTGTGACAAGGAGTCAAGTGAAAAGTCTGGATTTGGACCTAGCCTTTTCCCGACAGATTTTGCAACACAACTGGTGTAACTAGTGTTAGGAGAACCACACCTGTTGAAGAATGGTTTGACTTTTTAAGCAATTTGGACATTTCAGGAAAAAAGAAGTGCTTTTGTGTGGATTCAGGTTTTCAGTGAGGGACTTACAATAACTGCAAAGGATGCTACTGTCCTGCTGTTGGCAGAACAGAGGTGGTTCTTCTTTCCTCAACGTGCTTTGTGTTTTGGGAGCATTCAGTTAAAATGTCTCAGAGGTCTCTAATTTTCAGGAAGAGCAGAGCACACTGAGCTGCCTCAAAGGGGCACCCACGGGTTTTGAGGATGGGGCAGCTGTATCAATTTGCTCCCTTTTGGTTTTTTTTGAGGTTCAGTTGACATTCGCCTTTCTTCACTTTGCAGCCAGTCATGAACTACAACCCGTGGATGCTCCTCTACTTCATCTCCTTCCT
>NW_009213916.1:0-15843 GCF_000690835.1 Fulmarus glacialis
GTGCCCTGAAATCCCTTTTGATCGCTTCGGGACTTGTTTCTGCAACCTCCTCACTGCCAGCCTGTATAACCAATAGTGGGTAGTAATCGGAGGGCTGTACCAGACTAGGCAGTTTCCTAGTAATGTCCTTAACCTGGGCCCCAGGCAGGCAGCAGACTTCCCTGTGGGATGGGTCTGGCCGGCATATCGGGCCCTCCGTCCCCCTCAGAAGGGAATCACCTATGACAATTACCCTCCTTTTTTTCTTAGCGGAGCCAGTCGTAATGCGTGGGGCTGACTGACTCGCCATGGAGTCAGTCAAGGATCTGGATCACCAGACTCTTGTTCTCCTGTTGTAGATCCAGTAAAGACAAAAAAAGTGTTCTGGATGAAAATTTGGGACTAGTGTCCCAAATACATGGGAACAGTCCATGTGTTACAAGGCTGTCTCAGGCCATTTTATCATTTTTGGGATCTGAATAGCAACTACAAGTTACTGAGATGCACATAGTCTTTCAGATTTCCAGTCAAAATTCATTGACCAGTTTGTAGGTCTTTATTGGTGTGACAAAACTATCCTTTCAGCTGAAGTAGTCTCCTCAAAAATGTTTAGTCATCTGATGCATGTAATCTGAACAATCATAACACCCTCTGCCTTGATTCTTAATTGTATTCAATCAAATCCCAGCTTCTGAGTGCATATATAATTCGAAGCAATAAGATTATCATGCGAATTCTGTAGATACATGGATTGTAAATTTAGGGGCAATTATGTTTTTATTATTAAGTTCTGTTCCCAATGCACAGTATTACATTAACAACATTTCTGTAAAGATTTCAGAAGGGTCCACTTTTTTTTTCTTTAGGCTGACTTCCAGGGGACAGTTTCTAGATTGTCTGTTTGTAGTTATTGCTGGGTTTTGTGTCATTTTGCAATTTGAGTTCTTCTAAGTACCTGAGACAATAAATGCAAAAAAGAAATCTTTGTGGATGTATACAGTGCAAACCTTGTCCCTTGTCCTGTCATATGCATGTTTTATTTCTTCAGGGTCATAGAGTTATAGCTACTATTACCAGAGAAACAGAAAGTATTGCAATGTTGGTAATAGAGAAATCTGATGATATCTCATTTACTAAGTGGATACGCCTATTTAAAGGATATTAATATTTTGATAGAAGATCTTGCATGGTATTAATCAAACAAAATGCTCTTGTCTCTGCCTAGTGCACACTGAAATGAAATAGCTACATAATAGACTCTCTATTTCTCACTGGTATGCAGCACATTCAGAGTTGTTTAAAGCCTCCTTTTCCTGGGAGACTATCTATTGTTCAGGAAAATCACATGTAATTGTTAAAAAAATACTAAAAGTTTATTGAGCATAAAATAATAATAATAAAATCAATACTGTAAAAATGTTCTGAGATAGTAGGGAGACTTTAGTCCTAACAGCCATAGAAAATGTTGTTATAGAATCAGCTAGAACACTTAAAGGTTATGGACTATTGTTCTATTTCCTGGCTTAATAAGGCTTTACCTCAGTGGCATATGAGTATGATTTAATTTTCAGACATATCTTTCTGTTGTGAGATGAAATTCACTGTACCACTGGTCAATAAGCAAATGCAAAGTTCAAAAGACACCAAGGAACTGAGTTAACAAGTTAAAATTAGAGGAATCAAGGGACATGATTATCCACTTTTACGTGAGTTTTATGTCAGTGTCACCCTTTGTGTATTGAAGTGAACTGGGTCTAATGCATGTCAATTATGACAAAAATATAACCAAGGCAACCCCTTTATAAAATTAAACATTGATTCATGCATACAGTCTCTTTCTTTAAAAATCAGAAATAAAACATTTTTTTCAGTTATGAATTCTCTTGATTTTTATATATCATTTGGTGGTCAATTTCTTACGAAGACAGTGAACATAGCTCTCTAACATATTACATGGGCATCCACCAGCAATTCCTTTATTTTAGTTAGCACTTTCTAGTGAATCTCACATTTTTTAGCATAAACGTTCATTGGAGGAGAAGCTGGTATCTCTTCTCCTCTCTAGAAAAACCTCCAGGTTGGTGACTGGTACATGCATCTTGTCAGGAAGAGAAGTATGTTCGGCTTCTCAACAGAGAGAGTTGAGAATTGAACCCAACCACTTTACATGCCAAGTGACAGTTATTCATTTGGCATAGGGATAAAAGCACCACAACATCCTATATTTTTATAAAGGGCATGCTTATGTTTTCATAGCATTAGAAATCAACTAAATTATACTAGGAGATAACGCTTTAAAACGTCAAGCTCTCCATGCAAAAAAAACCGTCCACTAATGACAACAACCAACCAGCATCACCTCTTCTCTTCCCCCAAAATCATGCAAACAGTCAATACTGATCAGCCCCAGATTTGTTGTGGTTGTGTTAGTAGAGAGATCTCAACTAACATGCCATGTCCATTACTGGGGTCACTTGCAAGTTTCCTTGACTTCATGACTTCAAAATGATTTTTGATATCGGTCTGACCAGAAGACAAGCCCAGTTGTAGAATGGAAAAGGATTTTCTCCAGTGATTTCTCCTCTTCCTGAAGGTATGTTGTAGATTAAGCAGGTCCTTCAGATATGAATGTTATATTAGTGTCCCATAGTACTAGTAAATTCAGTATGTACAGAAATGTTCATGGTCATTGAACTGTGACTATTTACAGAGGAGACCTGGAGCAATAACATGCAGCCCAAATATTGCCCACCTAAAACAGTTCTCAGATGTTGTTTGGTGGTTCAAACACTCCAGGAATACCAATATACTAATAAAGCTATCAAAGCTATAGAAGCTCGGAGAAACCAGACTACTTCCCTGGGCAAAGACTAGCTGTATAGCTGAGAGTTGCATGATCAATAATGAGTGGTATGGCATCAAGCAAAGCATCCGTGATGGCTGTATAACTTGTCTTTATTCAGTTATCACTTTGCTTGTAGTATTTGTTACCTGTAAATTACTTGGGCTTAGAAAGGAAAAGGTAGTCGGGATCACGAAAGAAATACTACCTCTCTCTTTCTTTCCTGTTTTCAGCTGTCTACTCTTATCTTTTCTCATTTTTCCTCCACTTCTTTCATGGTAATAAGTCAGTGCAATCCCTTTTTTGGATAAAGGGTTTGAGTATCAAAAGCACATATTTAATGTTTGGCAAGATAGCACCAAATGACCAACTTCTGCAAGAAGAAGGGAGGGGCACACAGATGGAAGCAGCTGAACAGATGGTATCAAAGTTGTGAGGAAAAGAGCCATTTCACCTAACTTTAGATGTTTACATTGTGGACGTCTATACCTGAGAAAGTTTTTTTAGGGTCTCTTTATATTCGTTGAAAAAACAGGGTTAATCTAATCTGTAATAGTCACTCTGTAATACCTCAATTCAGAAGTGATAGTCTTCCATGGACTAGGAAGGGAGCTTTGGGGGACTAGCTCAAACATAGATGTCTCCCAACAGCCAGATGGATCCCAACATAATTGTTTTATCCTTGTGGCTTTTCCAAACCCAGAACAAAAAGCTCACAACACCTCTGGAATGCCATGGTGCTGCATGTACAGTGGCCAGAAAAAAACTATAGCTCAGACGCGTCCATTTTTCTAATGAGTACCACTACTGTTATTATTCATGCATTAGAAAAATCCCAAGATCACGCTTCTAATTTTTTCAGGCCAGTACAACGCCCCTTGATGGTTTAGTTAATAATCTTTTTAAGAATCTGCCCCTAGAGTTTCATAGCTCCCTTAATTTTTTATTGGCAATCAGAATCACAGCATCCATTTATGTTTAGTTTGAAATTCTCTTGTTTTAAAATCTATTCCAAAGAAAATAATCTTAGAGCAATATGTTCTCTCCTAAAGGGTACACTGTGGTATTCTTCTTTTCTGAATTTTGCAATTAATTCTTTCTCTCCTTAGGAAAAAGAAAAGAGTTAGTAATCATGCCAAGCTGGCTGATCACTGCAATTATTTGACAGTGATGTTACTTCTAATTATCTTCCCTTTCATTTGTTAAGTAGGATGGTAGTTTTTTTAATTTCAGTGCACCGTTCTCCCTTACCATTTCTGTACTGCCATTTGTTCAGCTACATTTGGGGAAAAAAAACTTCGTTAAATCCTGATAAACAAATAAGCACACTATGGGAGACATATCTGTAAAGAATAATCCTTCCTTTACTGTGCAAGAGACTCCAGGGTATGGTGGACTTTACCCTAATGTGACCTTATGTGTCTCTGTCTTTTCAGACTCACATGTAACTTTACTTCACAAAGATAATAATCCAAGAGATTTGTGCGTGTTTCTTGCATGTGCAGAATGAAATCTTGGCCCCTACCTTTGCAGAATGAAGCCAATGGCAGAACTCCATTAGTCTGCATAAGGCCATGATGGTACTTTGAATGTTTGCAACCTACCTTCCAGATTTGCCCTTGCTGAGGGCAAACAGTGGATCTTAATTTATATACAGCAGTTTTTCCTTTTAAACATAGCTGCCACTTGTGCTGTTTCATGTAACCAAGGGAATTGCCCTCAGTCCTGACAAAGGGGGTAGCCAGTAGTTCCCATGCTCTCACTGCAGCAGAATTGCCACTGCTGTGACCAATGCAGTAAGCGCTTGGGTGGCAGGGAACAACATGCCCCAAAGAGCAGCATCTTCCTCAAGGATGCATTAAAGGGATTCTTCCAGGAACTAGAAACACCAAGTACCAAGAAAGTATCTATGTCATTCAGACACTAGTTTGGCGCAGCTTGTGCTCCTGGCTTCATAGTGATTAATGTGTAGCACAGTCATATAAGTGTAAGTGTAAGCAAGCTTTTCACACTTTTTTATGTTTGTCACCTGTACACATTTAATCTCATGTTGGGCATAACCACTTAAACTATTAGCTGATTTAAAATTCCCCAGCACTTTTTGGAAACCAAATGTTTGTGCCATTACAGTACTTGAGGTAGAGAGGTTGGTTTTCCTCCTTCATCTAATTAGTTTTTCTCTTCTGTATTCTTAGCACAGAGATTTCTTCATCAAGGTTTACTGCCTCCATGTTAATGGGCTCTCTAAAATAACAGTTGTTCTTCATCATCATTGGACAGTTTTAAACGGAAAGTGTTATGAAGGTAATCTTCAATTTCTGAGGCTCTTGATGTGCTTATTTCTTTTTAATACCTCTGCTCATGCTTAGGGTATTCTTAATATTTAAAACAACAAGTCACTCCAAGTCTGGGATGGAAGATGAAACTCTAATACTTTTCAAAATCTAAAATATAAATTTCTCTTGGACTGCTGACTATATTAAGAATAGTAGAGTTTTAAATCTCTCTAATTTTGGAGTAGAGTTTTTGAAAAAAACACTTGTCTAACAGACTAGAAATATAAGGGAAATATATAGCCAGAGAGCACCCAGCTTGGAAGTCTTTTAATTTGGACTAGATTTGTTCATATGACCACATTTTCATTTGTACAGGGCTCTAATCAGAGTCTAAATGTGCCACAGGAAAAAAACTAAATGGAAACTGTGCATTGTATCTCGGACTGCAAGTGGCATCTCAAAGCAGGCTCAATAATATATTTTTAAACAGTATTTCTCTACAGACCCTGACTTTAATTTTAAAGGTATCCAGTGCCTTACTATACTGTGAATATTTTCTACAGTAATACATACTACATCTACTCTTTCATTTTCTTCTCTCAAAGCGAACACAGTTATAAACCAGTGACAAGAAGTTTTATTGAGGCATTCTGAACTCTTTCACTTCAGTCCATGACTTCTTAACCACTAAGATTCATGAGAAGAAAAACTAGCCAGGAAGTGTTTTTTAACCTTAATTTAAGGTCCTTAATTTAAGTGTAGAAAAACTCATGCTAAAATTAAAAATTGTTGTGTGAAGTTGTACATGTAACATATCATACAACAGAAGGATTTAAGATACTGAGATAAAATACTTAACAGCAATGGGTAAAGTTGATGAAGTGCATGGTCCCTCTTTTCTTTGGAAATGGTACAAGCTGAACAATGCTACAAATGTGCTTAGAATTAGACACTTACCTTATTATCTTGTTGAATAAATACTTCTTCGTATTTCCTGGGACTGTTTCCACTCTTGAGATTTAGTTCAGTGTACAGATTGGGTATTGGAAAGAATATCTGTTCAGAAAGGCAGGTTATGTTATTTAGTTCTCGTTCCCTCATTTCTAATAACTACACTCTCCAAAGCAAAGGACAAGGACACTATGGCTGATATTCTGTGTATGGGCAAACACTTCTAAAAGTAAATAAAGTCTCCACTGATGACAGATAGCACCTTCTCTGACTATGACAGATAGCCATTCAGTGAATTTTCTATATATCCACTGCACAAATTCTATTTCCTCAGCCTGATAAGGAAAAGTGATAGCAGATAGAAATCTGTGTCAACACAAAGTAAGCTAAAAACGGGGGTCTTTCATCCGATAGTATCTTTTTATATAATGTAATTTCTTTAGGTAATGTTCTGTGTTTTACTTCAGAAGGTTATAGAAAAAGTGTGGCTGATGGATTATGAAGGAAATGGGCAAAGCTGCACAGAAGGACATAACATCAAGTATAACAAAAAATAGTTTTTCTAGTATGTATTATAAAACCCTATTTGTTGTCCCTTTATAAAAGCCATACATTCCCTTTTGCTGTAGAAAAAACCTAGATATTAAGGAGACAAAATACATTCAGATTTATGAGGATTGGCATTGCCTATTTCCTGTGAAGTACGATGGCCAAATGACAATAATGTTTGCATACTTCATGCTCTTCAAACTTTCTTTCATGCTTGCTTTAGATGTGATTTGATTCCCTCCATGTATTTTAATATTCAAGGAACCCAGGAAAGCAAAATGGAAAGTTTCAAACAGCAAGTAGAAAATTCCATGTAAAATTCCTATAAACAGTGGTGGGATATGTTTATCTAATTCTCCATGGTTTGTATTGAAAATTCACTCAAAAACTCTAACAATGGAGCTTTAGTAGAATACTGATTCATTCCAAAAGGTTTTCAGGGACATCTGGTATTTCACAAAAAAAAAAAAAAAAAGTGACAATTGGGCTATTGAATATTTCAAAAAAGACAGATAATTATTTGTCACAAATAGTAAAGCCCATTACTGTTTATCACCAACTGCTTTAGAAAGATGTTTAAAGAGAGTAATATACATAATACACATTCTATTTGTAAAATCAAGTGTTCTATGGTAATCACCATTGTGTTTAACCTTGAATCAACTGACAAAATATGATTATAAATATATGTTCTCTCTGAGAATAGGAGAGGCAATGTAAGTAAACAGCACACAAGAATACATTAAAACTAATTTTAAAAATAGATTCCATTATAATAATTTGATGATCAACAACTAGTTCAGACATCATTTGTATGCTATTATTTTTTATTGAATGAAACCATTCATAAATAGCCAGACTGCACACTTACTTGCAAAAGCTAGTACCTATAATTTATAAAATAAGTATTAATGAAAGGAGGAGAATTCAGCAATGCAACTCACTGCATCATGCTGTGAATTTTTTTGCACAGCAGGATGTATTAAAGGCCATTAGTGCGTCATCTCTTTATTGTGCATTTAGTGGTTTTGAAAAATATGAGATTGATAATTCTGAAAAGTTCTTTCTTTTACCTAGTGTTAAGATTGATCCATAATACTTTGTCCATGTGATTTCCAGTTTTTATTGATAGTTCTAGCTGTGACATGATATTTCCATTCAACTCTTGACCCAAAAAATGGCCCAAAAACTTGAAAAATAAGGTAAGCTTTAAATTGCCTATTCAGGAAAGCACTGAAGCATATATTTAAACATAATTATGTATTTGGTTCCTACTGACTTTAGTACAGTTAGCTGAATATGAGTAGTTTCCTGCACTACTAATGAATTTTTGCAAGCCAAGTTTCTAATCCATAGTCTAAAGAATTCAGAAAGAACCGCTGTGTAAAGCAGAGGTAAAACGGTTCATGGCCGAAGTTATTAAAGTACCTTTATAGGAATGTGCTATTGAATGAAAGCGGTACTGTAGATATTGGATCCACCAAATGACTGACAAAAAAGGCTATAGAATATAATAGAAGACCATATCAATGGCAGTAATGTGTCTACAGAAAAGTTATTATATAATATTCATTTATTTGGCGGGTTTTATAATGGTAATTTTTTAGGAGACGAGTAAGATCCAATCTGAAAAAGAAACAGTAAGAAATACAAATTACTAAGATATGAACAGGCATATCCTATTTGCAAAATTGCAAAGACAAGGAATAAAACAAGAGAAAAAGAGAACTGAGTTTTTGATTATTTATGAAAATAGGCAACAAAACATCCAGTGTTTTTTTATTTTTATTCAGAACAAAACCCAGAAATACAGGACAGAATCTAACAATAAAATCACATGCACAGGAGTTTGGGGAGATAGAAGTATCCAGAGCAAAATTTTTCAGCACCTTTGAATGCTTGTCACATCTTAGAAATTTAAAATGTTTCTTGCATCTAATTATACTAAAAATTATCCTTATAAAAATCTTTTAGAATGATGTAAAAACTGTAACTATTATATAATTTTTTATTTGATTTGAACTTGGATAGATGAGAGCAATATTATGTACCGAACTTTGCATAAAATAGCAGCCAATTACCATCAATAGAATGAAATAAGATGATTAAAAATGCTTATAGTGAGGATATTATAAGTTTACTTGCCTAGATTCTGAAAGTTTTCTAATAGTGAAAGTGATATAAATGAGGTAGAGAATCTGCCTGCACAGAATTTTCTTTACAGAAGGATTCAGCCTTGATAAATTATCCTGTATGCACACAAAATAGTTAGTTTGAATTCAAGCATAGGATATGAAAAATATATCTATTTTGCTGACATAGTGACAATGTCATTTTTCCCTGGACTCTAAAGTGGTTTCTCACTGGTGAGATTTTGAAGTATAAATTTCACTAAATTGATCATACACTGAAGAAACCAGATAAAGTGATTAAGGTTTTTTGAAACTGAAATTTTCTTGTTTATTTTCTTTGGAAATTGCTGGATATAGAAATCTCTGTGAAGAGATATAGAAAACTGTCCATTATTAGTATATAGAAGAGTATTACTATAATAGTCCCTTTTATACTGGAGAGTTTTGCATGCAGATTAAAATGGTGTTTCATGAAAGTTTATGTTTCTCCTCCATGTTGACCAAATGTTCATCCTCTCCACAGTGTTAGTAACTGTGATGATATCACTCTTACTTAGAAGCAAGACATTTTACAGAAATTTAGATAGATTTACCTAGAATTTACCCCAAAGCTCTTTCCACATTTTTAAGCAATATTTAATAGTTCAATATGAAATTCCAGATATCTGTAGAGATTCAGAAATTTATTATGTAGTTTATGGGATATTTTATGCTTTCTATAAGAGTTTACTCATATAAATTTATTCCCTGTAATTATGTTTCTCCCATTTGTATTTTTTATAATGTCTTAACATTCACAGCTTTACAAGGACTCTGAGCTATAAGATGACAGAAGGAAAATGTAGTAAGGCATATATTAACAAATATAGTCAGTTGAAAAACCTGTAGCAACTGAGAGATCTTGGTTGCTCTAGTGTGCCATGGTGTATCTGACTTTGCTTTGTGATCTAGACAATTGTCCCAAGTTATTTTACAAAATACACATAGCCCAGTGCAAGCACCATATAAATCTGCAGCTTGAATCCTCCCTTCACATACTGTTAGTATTTCTTTAGAAGCCCACATGGATGGAGTACTACAGCACTTGTAGTCACTTCAGTTGGTTGATGAATAGCAATTCCTGTATCATATTAATATTAGTTGTTATAACACAAATATAGCAGGACTTGTAAAGCAGATGTTTGTGAACCTGCAGTCCTTTTTCCCAAATAAATCCATAGAAACAGGTTTGAAGCTTCTGTTACTAGTCCATTCCTACATGCATCCCCTAACACTCCCCATTTGAAAAGCTAAAAATCTGAAAATGTCAATACAGTCTGCTCACATCTGAGGCCTCCAATTGGCAGGACAAGGCAAAGAGAGGGGTTTTGATCCATTCAGTACATCCATCCAGCAATTAAATTGTTTTCCCTTTTGTTTTGTGGGGGTTTTTTTCAGTAATCCAAAGCCTGCTAAAATATTTAACTCTCCTTAAAAAGAAAAGAGAAGGGAGTTTCAAGTTAATTGCTAAATAACATAGACCGGAAAAGGGCTGACCTTTCCCACTCTTCCTATGGTTCTGTCTGGAAAGCTTTTCTGCTCTATTACTTTTCCTTCTTGTGGGTGTTTGGATGCACGCAGGCAGGCGTAGCAGAGCTGAGAAAAGCACAAGAAAAATGGTAATTTTATACTTTGTAGACACTGTTTGGGGCAAAAATACAAGCAGTTTCAATCAATACCTTTTACTTTTACATTGTAGAAAATTTGCTGCTGTGTTTTTTTACCTTTCTATATTAGGGATGATACTGATTGCTACATACGTACCGACAAAGAGATATTGATCAGTACATTCTGGAGACAAAGACAAAATTGCCTTGTGGTTGCAGTAAGTCTTGTTCTTAGCAGGAAAGAAGAAACAAAACGTACATGATACAGCAAAAAGCATTTCCAATGTGATTGTGTCATGTTAATTCATGTTCATTCTTTGTCATTTTCAGGAAAACTTACATCTTTTGGCTGGCTGAGGTTCAAGCTTACAATGCCACCACGTAGAGCTGAAGAAGGGTTTAGACCCTGTCATTTTTTCAGTACCAGAGAAAGCTTGGTATCTCCTCCTTCTTTTTATTCCTCAGGTGACTGAAGCATTAGGCAGTAATATTGCTTGCCCAGGACTGTCCCCTTTGTGAGCCAAACTCTCAACAGTGTTAGCGCACTGGCACTTCCTGACTTGGTTTGCAAGCACTGACAACACAGGCAAGGAGGAGAAGCAGTGAACAAGTCAGTACGGATTAGAAAGGCAAAAGAGACTGAATACAGGTGGGAGTAAATGTGATTAATACCTGTTACTGACTTACTTTTGTCTCCTTGCTGAAATTCCCATTCCTTTTGATGAAAAAAAAAATCCCACCATAAGGAAACATGGAGACTATGTATATACTTAACATTTTATTTTTTCTTTATACTGAAGGGTTTTCCTCACATGCACTGAAATAAGGATGTCCCCACTCCCTTTCTACACATTTGCCCAGTCCAATATTTCATGGAGTTTTAAGGAGATAAGTATATTTTCTGAATAAAAGGTGATCCCCCCACATAATACTCCCCTTCAAAGAAAGTAGGACCACAAACACACAAAATTAAGAAGAATTAGATGGTAATCAGTTGCACTAACTGGAAAATGCTGGTATGCTGCTATGGTACTTAATGGCACCTGTAGTACCTGGTAAGTATACTAATTGGAATTTCAGTGAACACTGACCTAAAACATTTCAGAAAAAAAAAATATCCTGTATTTTTTGCAAATCTTTTCTGAGTGCCACAAGTATTGCAGTGTTGCATTTCACACGGGGGTTGGTGGAGGAAGGGAGAATAAAAAGAGAAAGATGACCAAATTACCAGAAAATAAGAGCTTGTAGGTCAATTTCAGTGCCCTTGGACACTCACTTTAACATCTCTCCGTTTTCCACTCTCTGAAAAGGGTATGAAAGCAGTTAGAATTAATTCTATGCCACATTGAAAAAATATCAAGTACTTTCATAATTCAGACTAAAATCTACTGCATGTTGTATATCCTTTTATACAAAAAAATACTATTCGTTTTTTTCCCCAGAAATATTCTGCTCATTATCTCTGCTTTTCTACAGACAGACGTCTTTTGCAGCTTAATGTGGGAAGCACAGAAAAGCAAATGTCATAAAACTGAGGACATAGCTGTATTTCTGAGGTGACAGGGACCCTATTTTAATACTTCCACATTTGTTGAAAATTACAACCAGTTAAATTTCTCACTAAAGTAAAAATAGAATTGATGCTTGAGAATTTAAATAATTTCACTTGTACACCTGATGGGAGCCGCCACAAGGGCGACCTGGTAAACATACTGACAAAGAAGGATATATCCTTAGCTGGAGTCCCAAGACATCTCTGATAAGCTCACCCAAAACGTCTGTGATGGGGAGTAGCTGGCAGGATGAAGAAATGTTGATGGGTGGAGGACAAAGAAACTGTAATAACAAACTGACCTTCCAGGAAAACAGGAGTCAGCAACAACTATTATGGGAACTGATGTTCTATGCCCACTTATATATTCACACTAAAAAGGTACAAAAAGTAACTTACTACCTACTCAAAGAGAGCTTCTCTGCACATTTTTCCAGGGCTTGGTCTGCAGAAGGTCTCCTGGACAGACCAGACCCTTGCAGAGGATGCCTGGCTGACTCCGCACTCCACGACATGGATCATCTTTGAAGTGAGACTTTGTCCTTGGTCAATTGGAGCAGCTTGGTGAGTGTTGTAACAGTAACACCTTGTATAATATATTTATAGGTGCACACACACAGGTAAAGCTTCATAAGTATATATTTGCTTCAGTAGTTGGAATTCAGTAGTAACTTATAATATACATATATTTGCTTTACTCTTGTAATATACTTGCTCTTCTAGTGGTAATTCTGTAGGGACTTGTACATGTATACTATATATTTGTTTTTACTAATAATAGCTTTGTAGTAATTTGTAATAAAGAAATTCTCAGAAACCCAGACTTCCATGTAGCTGTGTATCGTGGAACCCTGAAAACCCCACTGTCATGATCTTTGCACATGTGCCAGTCGGGGAACCCTCAAGGTTCGTGACCGTGACCACTACAACACCACAGCAAAATGAAATGTTAAACGATTACAACAGCTAATGGAGAAGAGCCTCCCAGCATAATGGCAGAATGCTTAACATGTTTGATAAGGTCAAGTTCCACATATTTGATAAGGTCATTCTCTGCTGTCCACTTCTAGATAGGGATTTTTTGTTGTTATGTACCATTTCACATTTCATCAGACTAATATCTACCAAGGAGAAAAACCAGGATATTTCTTCACTGCATTTGTGACAAAGAAAATCTTATTATTTGTAATCATAAACATTTTTTTTTTAATATCTAAACCTTATGTAAGGAAGTTATATATTAACCTCTTAGTAATATTTTATGGACTGTCAGTGGGACAGAACCATTGCCTCAGCTAAATTTTTCCATGTTATTCAAAATTTTAATTTTAGTTCATGCTTAAGATTCTGGCACGATGTTTAATAGAATTAAGTTGTTTCTGATGAAAGATAGCAGAAACAGCGCTCCTCAGCTTGTAAGGTTGTGCCACACAATGCTGAAGTGAGGAGGAGTTACATCGCTCACCTGAGTGAGGTCAATGTTAGGATTTACCAAAGAGGTAGGACTGGGGTCCCTAGAGGATCATTAACCCAGATAATTCTAAGTGCCCAAAATATATGTCAGTGGGCATCGAACTGTTTTGAAAACAGAACCCTCATTCTGATACGGACCTGAATCTGACTTATCTTTGAATTGATAGTTCTTCAGAATAAATTGGAAAAGTGATAAGGGGAGGAATAGCTTTCATAGATCTCCACAGAGTAAGAAATATATTGTGTTACAGTAAACATCACAAACACATATTAACACCAATAAATAAAGATAACAGCACAGATGAGAACATTGATGTATTCATAAATTTTGATTTGGTTTCACTTTGTGTATGACCCCATTTAATCTCTGCATGTTTTTAAGGTTGTCATAACAATCTCTTCTAATGATTTTCATGATACTTTATAGGACAGTTCTATAATCTTGTCAATAGCTATTTCACCATACACTTTAATAAATGAGACTTATTAGTCAACTGTGGCTACCTCCTGATAAGACAAATATTCTAGAAGTTGGATAAACATGACAAATAAAAATCCTCTATTAGAAATGTGCCTCCCTGTTTCCAGTGATGAATGACCAGCTCTGACATTCATATTGCATTCATACTGCAGGACATATTTACCACTTGCTCTGCCCCAACCCACCATATACATCCTCCTTGACTGCACACTTGCCCCTCTAAAGGTAGATAACATATGTGAAGAAAGAAACACCCCTTATTCTTTCAAGTCATTTTGCATACTGTCACATTTCTGCATCATATTGTGCTGCATCCCCACAGGTAAAATAGCCAACCTAGACTATATGCAATAATAATGTAAATAAACTACTTTTAAAATGGTAGCTATTATCCCACATTTATAGCAAGCTACTGGAACCGCTCATGAT
This sequence comes from Fulmarus glacialis, assembly GCF_000690835.1. Lineage (NCBI taxonomy): Eukaryota > Metazoa > Chordata > Aves > Procellariiformes > Procellariidae > Fulmarus > Fulmarus glacialis. Next base: position 14,311 of record NW_009213916.1, read on the forward strand.
CTAGCATGGACTTAAGCATTATGTGAAATTATGATTTGCAATTAGCATTTATTTTGATAGTGTGGAAAATGAATAGAATAGGTCGGAGAGTAATCATTTTTTCCTGATATTTAATTTACTTTCTGAATTTACCAAATGTATTCTAAAGTTTGTACTATTTATTTTATTACGCGAACCATACACTCAACTGTCTGTTATCATGTCACATGCTTTTTTGTTTTATTTCTTGTTCAGTGGATGAACAAGCATAAAGATATGTCATACAGCAGTGGCCCAGCTTCACAACTGTGGCATGAAGCAGGGCTCTGAACAGCAACAGAAATCCAACTCCTTTCATCTCTCAAAACTACAGTTTCGCCTCATCAACTCCCACCTTCCACGTACATAACTTTCCTGTAAGAAAGCTTCTGCAAGTACTTGGCACCACATCACCCTGCCTTGTGTCAGCTAACCTCTAGACGCATTGCTCCCAAAGTGGAATCCGTGATCCCGGGACAGGTACTCAAGATCAGTATACCACATATGGAGAAAGATGATCACTTCAACGCCGGATTTGCAATAGTAAGCACGCTGAAAAAAGAGCTGTCTGAGCTGACTAATAAAAAAATGTAATGGAGAGAGTGTATCTTAAGCTCTGTCCTAATCCATGGCAGAAGAATTTAATTCAAGGCTGAGTGAAAGCAGCTGGTGCCTCCAACCAGGATTTATGGTCAGAAACACTCCCAGAACTTGGAGAATAAGTAAGTTGTCTACAAGACAGCAAAGAGGGAACAGCCTATCCCTAATGACATGGCAAGAAGAAGAAGGGCCTGAGGTGGGGAGATTCCCCATTGTCCTTCCCCTAGCAATTGTAACGCTAGCCCAGAAGTCAGCACTAATACACATTCATCTCTGTCTGTCCTTGGAAGGAATTGCAATTCCCTACAGGTCTAGCCCACAGCTACTGCCACCAGAGAAGCAAACACACTGCTAAGCCACAGTTTATTGTGGACTATCTAATATTTTCCAATACTGAATTCATTTTCCAGTTTCTCTCTGTTTCATCTACTGAAGCTTCCAATCCTCTGCTCCCTAAACTTTTCTCATCTATTCTCCTCCACTGCTCACCATAAGCAGTTTACACCTATTAGCAGAGGCTCCATTCAACAATGTCCCATTCTTCCTGAATCGCATTTTGCCTTCAACTAGCAATGGGAGTTGCTGCATTGGCCCTAGATGAGGGCTGCCTTTCTCTTGATAAGCAATTAGTCATAAAAATCAGCATCAGAAACAGATGACCAAATTACTTGTTATACTATGTTTTCTCTTCTTTTGTGAGTGCTCAGTTTCAGGAATACAGGATCAGACTTAGCAACAGCTACAACAGCAATTCCAGAGTATCTTTACTAACTTTTTAATCTTTTTCTCCTAAATGAACAGCTTTTACTACTTTTAATACTGTCTAAAAGATGGCCATCCAGGGTTTTCCCCTCTGTTAAAGCCTTCTGCAACTAAGGAAAAAAGTAATTGAGCAAGTAATATAAAGTCCTGCTG
>NW_009213916.1:15874-26349 GCF_000690835.1 Fulmarus glacialis
TCCCTTCATTTTGAGCATACTGTATTTCTTGGTGCAGATGAGCCATCCACTAATAAGTTTTTCAAATTATCCAAACAAACTCTGAACTTCCTGCTGGTTCATTTCTCTACATCCTTCTCTTTTCTCTTGTTGTCAGCGGCATGGTTCCTTCCATGCTGTTAGACCACCTGTTCAAAAGAATAATAATAACAATACCCCTTACTGTTAAAAATATAGCATTTCTCCCAAGTTAACACATTTCCCATTACACCACTTTAAAATTATCTTGGTGCAATTAACATATCCTGATTGATCCCATTGGAAGTATCCAGGCACTATAATGCAACTAGTTAGTCTCCACAGGAAGAGTCAGCCAAATCACTTTCTCACACTCATGATGGGGTCTAAACTGAATTCCACAGGCACAAGCTCTGGCAGAAGTCACATTTTATTTAATATCTGCCAGGAGTAAGCTGTGCTGTTATGGAAGTAGCTGCCACATTCCCTGTACCACAGTCAGTGCAAACAAAAAAGCTCAGTTCAGTGGGTACGCCACAATCCAGTATCAAACCTCTTTCCTGCAGCTGGGCTCCCTACAGCAACAGTTACCTCCAACAGAGAGACGCTTCCGAAATTAAATTGCCTTCCCTCAAATACTAAAACTAATAGCTTATATTTCTCTAATTACTCTCACTCCCAAAGCATCCCTTCTCAGCTCTGGTAACAAGTTGAGTGTGGAAGTGTCTTGCCCATCCTCAGACCTGGAGATAAGGCTATTGACATTCCCTCTTAATACCTGCATAGCTTAGGAATGCCCTAGGTTTTGTTTAATTGGGGGGTTTATGATTTTCTTCTATTTTACTACAAGTTTTCTCATGGGATAACTTTGGGTCTATATCAGCCTTTCTACAGTAAAGAGAACAGTAGTAATCTCCAGCTGTGGGGTGGAATCAGGTGCAGATTTGAATTCAGTTATGAAAAATACAAATAAATTGTGTACTCTGACAGATTGCTAGGTCACGATTTGGCCAATGATACATGTGCAAGTGTGGAATACAGTTGATCCCAGGATTTATTTTATACTGTGAGAATGATGGCTTGGTTTTGTATTTAAAAATTAAACAAAACAACCAAACAACAACAAAAAACCCCAACAAAACCAACAACACAAAAAAAAAAAAACCAACCACAAATAGATCCCTTGCATTTGATTCTAAATACAAAGGAAGAAAGAAGCAATTATTGCCCCAAACAATTGCAATCTAACTACATGAAATAGTATCAGTTCTTTCAAAGAACAGAGGACTGAGCAATATATCGTATACTCAAGATTTTTGCAGAAGGTTATGACAGAAATACCAGAAGTGACAGAGGGAGGAAATGAAGATAAAATGTCTCAAATTCAATCCGCAATCTTAATCAAGCTCATACTTTCCTTCCTCTGAGGGTCCTGATTAGCTGCACAAAATGACTGATTCCAAGCTACAGCTTATTTTGAAGACACTAATTATGTAGCATGCGGCCACTCCTGTGAATTCTGATGAACAAAAATGACATCCAAGGTCATAAAACCAACCAACCAAACAAACAAACAAATAAAACCCAAACAAACATGGGATTGCTTGGATATACCCACAGTCCTGTGAAATAGTTATTATATCCCAAAGATTCCTAGGACAATCAAATGGTTTCCTGAATAATTTATTCACACTGCTGAAAAAAAGTTCCTCCAGACTTTATTGGGCATGCCTATGGTATAGCTCCAAAAAAGAGAGAACTATTCCTTTCCCATCTAGACTTCTGAATTCATGCTATAGCCACCTTTAAACATGGCTAGAAATTACCAGTGTTCATCTTATTAAAAATCTACTTTTTGGCATGATTCAAACTTATCTGCCGTGTTCACAAAATCAGCACCCTGCATTTTAGAAGGGATTTGAAGTATCTGTACCTTTAACAGCAAAACATCCAAAACATAAAATCTGCTATATCAAAAGAAAATGCTCAACATAATCAGTTCTGTTCTTTAAAGGTCAGTGTTGAGGGTTATATATGTAAAATAAATCTTGATCTTTTTTTCCTTTTTGTAGGTTTTATAGAAATGTTAATTATAACATTAAGGTTTCCTAATATTATTCTGGGTTTTTTTTAAAACAAAGTAAGTAAAAAGCAAGAAGAGATTGTTTTTCACTGTCGTTTTGTTTTGGTTTGAAGTCAGAGACATGTTTTCAAGTTTGGTTAGGAACAAATTCCCACGTGTTATGGGTCTGAGAGGAACATGGAACAAAAGGTCAAATTTCACTTGCTGCTGCATGTTTCTGTGTGTAAACCATACCCACAATGGGAGAAGGATGCAGCCTGAGAATGACATGTGTGGGCACGGAAAAGCCTTAGAAAAATGCAATTTAAGCACAGTTGTGAAAAAAAAACTACCTAGGAGATCTATATTCTTCTTTTTTGATGCTGCTGTTGTAGGTTTGGGGTTTTTTTGTGGGGTTTTTTGCTTGTTTGGTTTTTAGTTTTTAATGATTGCCTACATAGAGAAAAGACATCCAAGGTAGTATGTTTTCCCTGAATGCTCTTAGTTCCATCCTCCTGGCAGATACTCAGTTTCTGTTGTTATTCACTATTATCTTAAATACATTTACTATCTTTTATATTAACTACTTCTCCCAGAACCGTCTATTTACTTCAAATTTCTTATATTCTAGATTACATCCTCCAGTTTTGTGGGGAATATAGCTTCACAGAAGGAAGAATACCTTTCCCTATTAATGTTATCATCCCGAGTCATGGTTCTGAAGTTTTTCATGTTTTTACCTAAAAATCTTCTCCATTCAAAAGGCATAATTGGAACCTCCTTAATTTTTCATCGAAACTTGGACTCTTGAGACTCAATAACACTTTTGCTGCATCTTCTGAAAGGCATTAATATCCTCTCTATAGATCAGTGAGTAATTGTTCACAGTTTTCTACCGGAGGACTCCCAAGTGCATGATATGATAACAGTATAATCTTCATCTTAGAATTCTCTCTTTCTGCTGGTACTGACTCAGATTCTATTTGTGTTTCTAAAGGATGCTCTGCATGGAGTAATCAGTTTCAGTGATATATTTTTTTTTTTTTCCCCCCTTACAAAGTAACCTCTTTTCCTAATCACTGTGTTGAAAGCTTCCTGTATTTCAGATTTGTTTTGAAAACATAAGCAATAGTTTTCTGTAAGTGACTTTTTTTTGTTAGGAGGCTCTCAGAAAATTTGCTCTTACAGACAAGGAGTGTGTTTGTTTAGATCACCAAATCATTAATCAATGAAATGAGCATCAAAATCAACACTTCATAAATATGCTAACAAAAATAGACATCCGTCTACTCAATCATATACAAGCAAAGATAACAGGACTTGAATTTCAGGCTTATTAGTAAAAAAAAATCTAATCCTTTAGAAAGAAAATAAAAGAGACAATAGGAAATGAGAGCTTGATTTATACAGAGGAGGGAAGAAAGAAGAAGGATTAAGCTCTCCCTTGCACAGTACATGATCCATGTGACAAGGAATAAATTACAGCACTGTACATATGGATTTTTGTGTATATATATCTCTATATATATGTATCAGCTACATTAAACTGACAATGCAATTAAACCATAAAGGGTTTTATCATAGGCAAAATTCCATTAGTCTGTCAACAATATTTTTTCCAATTTTCTTCTGACTCTAACAACTAATGGAGAAATGTTCTTTTGTTTCCTTCCCTAGATATTATTTCTTGTCATCTGATATCTGCCTCTATCAAAACCAGCTATCTATCCTTGCTTTAGATGAAGCCAAAAGCTAGGAGCCCGTAAGTCCCCACACAAGGCTTTTTCATATATATACTGAGGGACAATTTGTGTGGGATTTTAATATTAGTGGTGTGTACAGAAAAGAAGTTTGAGATCTGAATTTTGTGTGTCTTTAGTGTTAACCATAAATAAGGGAAGAAGGCTCTTGTTAAACTTGCAGAATAAATCCGTTCTACTGCTTCTGCAGTAGTCAATGGAAACAAGCCCTTCCATTTGGCTCTATTTGGTTGTAAAACTTGGGTGACTCTGTCAGTCATTTCAGTGGAAACATGACAAGAAGAGCAGCTGTAGATATCTCCAGCTAATCTCTGAAGTAACTAGATTTGTGCCATTTCAGACTTGTCTATACCAAAGCTCATTCTTTGAACTGAATCTGGATATTACCTGTAAACCACCACAAGCTACAGATTACATAGGCAACGAGCACCCAAGGGAGAAGGCTATAAATGGGCAGGCTATGGCTGTAACCACCATGCTTTGCAGATGAACTTCTGACAGATTCTAGATGGAGGCATTTCTAGTTACAGCTTCTTCAGCTTTAACTTCCTTTCAAAGAGGCAGAATCAATAAACAATTTTATCCACTTATGGATGGGAAGCTGAATACTAATCTTTTTTTTTCCTGTCCTAATTTTTCTTTTAGCTGCTGTGCAAAAAACCAAGCATGAAGTCTCTGGCTGTTGTTTACTATGTGTTTCTTCACTGTGACTTTTTGGCAGAGTAGTTTAAATGTTTCACTGTAGAATAGAAATAATTGAAGCTAAATGTAGGATTCTGCTGAGTAAATGAATTACGTAAGAAAACAAGTTACGTTAACTAGTTATTAATTTTATTAATTTCATTTTATTTATTTCATTTTATTTATTAACAGTTTAAGTTACATAACACAACGGTAGCTTAATTATTCATTGACCCATAGAGTAAATATGTTGCTGGTCCTCCTCTGGATATTGCTCTTTACAGACGAGTAATGCTGTGTGCTTCCTTCCTTTCTGTTTCAAATGCCTTGATCTCAGGCATAAAACACAAAGAGGGGGATTCATCTGATTCAATGCAGATGTTAGGGCTAGTCAGTCCCTCTTCCATCCATGGAAAGAATGGACATTTCCAGGACATAATTCTCATCCTCAAGCAGACATCTAAAACAGGTCAAATGATTCCTGCCTTTAAACTGTTTATTTCTTCTCACTGAGATTAAAGGGCATTTAGGAAAACAACTCAGATGTAGATATCTTTGTTATAGACACCTTGAGTTCAGTGAAATAAATCAACCTCCATAGACAGGTCTGACATCTAAAATTGTCTTAATTTGTGTATACCTCGAAGTATAAAATAAAAATAGTATACTCATAAAAATAGTATACTCAAAGTTTGGACACCATAGCAATGCTTTTTCTCTAGTACTTGCAATTCAAGGAGGAAAATAATAGAGAGCAATACACTAGAGGTGACAAGCAAAAGAAAGAATGGAACTTACTATTCAATAATGTGTTGACCACTGCATGAAGGGATGCAACTGATACAACTTTGATGGAGGGGCATATATTAGAACACAGTGAATGGCAAAGCTGTATTTATTGCTCTCCTTCTCTGCTCAAGTTTTTGTTTTCCAGAGTTCGCAAAGCACACTATAAACAAAAGAACTCTCATGATTTTAATTATACGGAGATATAAACTGAAGTGGTACAAAAGGAAGATATTTAACAAAGGTTGTTTATTAAGCTAATGATAGAGCTGGAGTGAAATTTTCCTCAGTCCCATTCCAAGTCATTTGGACTTTTATAGTGTTTCAGTTCTGTAAAGTTTTTCACATAGAAAAGGAAAAGAAGACATTGGAGATCAGCAATGCATGTACAACCATCTTGAAGAAAAGGCAGTAACACATTTTGTCGCTTACAATGCTGATGAACTAGTTTCTATGACATTATCAGAAACACATTTTTCCAAAATGCGTTCTTCCTTTACAGAGAAAACAGAACAGATTCACAGTGTTACTAAATGTTAATATTTTTTGTGGGGGATCTTTAAAAAGAAGAAAACCCTTCTGGAATCCCTATTCAATCTGTAGCATCTCCATTGCTAAATGTAATTTAAAACTACAGTGATTTGAACATGTATACTGGAACATTTGTATGAATGGTCTTCTTCCACATTTACCACAAATGATTGTACTGGCAGAGCTGTGTAAACAGACTCTTGTGTGACTGTCAAACAGATTCTGAAGCAGACCTTTTCTTTCTTTTTCTATCTACATCCCTTTAAAAGCTCCCTTCTTCTGAGGAACAGAAATCAAAATCAAGCATAGTAGTAGTAGGCATAATACAAATAATTCAGTATTTCAGAGATAAAACATCATCTCTGATGGGGAAAAGAACATGTCTGTAAATAAGCCTTTTTAAAATGTATCACTATAATGTAGAACTCTTTCTTCAAGATATTGAAACTTTGATTTTTTTGTGAACTTCCACATACTGTCATATGAGAGTGGATAAAAACTACAAAAGTTATGTGTGTATAAAAATTAAGAAGTTATGTGGTACCTAAGTTAATTGTTGATTGATAAGGTAGAAAGGAATTCTTCAAACTGTGTTACATGAAGACTTTCAGCACAGACTGCCACTTGAAATACAGCATTAGTTACCTTAGCAGGGGACTGATGAATTGAGCTATGCCTAGATGATCCTAGCAGGCAACGCATACCCCATGTGGCAAAGAAGGCAAAATGTGTGCAGGTCCCTGCCATACTGAAGTGGGAGGAAATACTTTCTTGAACCCACATATAATGATTGTTTTGTCCTGAGTACACCATCAGGCACCAACAACGGAGGAAACCAATAACAGCAACAGCAGAAAGAAAATAACAAAAAAGCAAATGATGTATCAAAACAATTTTACATCAGGGAAAAAGTCTTTCTTCATTCTCCGAAGCAAGTGATTGAAGGCCTTTGTAGTTTTAATCATTGTTTTCCTACAGTTGCAACTGTTCTGAGCCTGCTGAAGGCATCCCAGGCAATCTTGTCACCCCTTCTACTCATTAAAGAAGCAGACAGGCAGACAGCTTATGGATTCATAAATGCCAACACCATAAGGTAACACCAGGGCTATTCAGCTAACAAACACAAAGGGAGACTGCAGGAAGCAAGAGGAGGAAGGTGGTCATGTTTAGTGATTTTTTTCACAGGAAAATTGGAGGTAAATTTTGTGAGTCACAGAAAACGCACAACTTTGAGGAAAGAACAGGGACATTCTTTCTGCTAAAGGACATATGAAAGCTTTTTATAACAAGATTTTTAAAAATTCCTGTAATGAAACCCAATTATGCTGTTCTATGCAAATTTCTCCTGGCAATATATATGGTATCTGTACATCTATAGCCCCCAGATTGTACATTTAAAAACAATCATAATTTTTTAAAAATGAGAAAACTGTGATTCGGCAACACTGTAGGTTATATGAGTGAACAGATACATAAAGGGAAATTTACTCTTTCAGTCTTTTTATAAACTGTGCAGGTTAATTTCCATACCCCTAGCTTCTGCCTCAAATCTCTTCTAACTTGATTTTCCTGTCTCTGGTATTGTTTTAAAGGTCCAGGTTTTATGAGGATGAAAGTTATCTGTAGGCTAACTTTCAAGTATGGATGTTTTTAAAGAGATGCAACTAATATGAGATTCAAATTACTTAGATATATTACTTTTTTCTAGATTTAATAACATTATAATCAAGAATCTACTGAGTATTTTTGCATCTTAATAGGCAGTGCATTTTACTTTGCATGTCAACACATCATGCACACTTTACAGTAAACTACAATTCACCTAGGAAAACGACAACAGCTAAAAAATTACTGGAACAACATAAGAAGAATAGACCTGTCTATTTTCAGAGTTTAGTATTCTAAAACACTCATAATTATTACATGCTTTACTGAATATACTATCATTAATGGAGAAGCAAGTGAAAATTTAGGCATTATTGGACCCCCATTCATCAAAGATTATTAATTAACGCATACAGCTGAATAAGAAGTTCTTTTGTTTAACAGTGCCCACTCTCTTAACTGCTGCATATCAGGCTGTTTGGAAAAGTGATGAAAAAACACAGCAGTCTTTTAATTAAAGATAAGCCAAAAAATAAATTAATATTTTCAGGGCACTTTTCTAACATAGGGACAAGTTCTAATTTCTAAAACAAGCAGATAACATACAAAGCCTGCTTAAAGGTACCATGCCAAGACTTAGAGCACCTATCATGAGAGAAGTTTGTCATGACAGTAAGTAGGGAATACCCTATAGTTTTGCAGAAGTGCTGGTTGTCTAGATCAATGGATCCAGCATTGGATCAGGTCAGACACAGCTTTGTCTAACTGATAATCTCCAGGCAGAGCCTTTCTGTGTAACTTCACAGGGTTTCTGTTGACCAGTCTGGGAGTTTCTCATGGTCCCTCTGCCTGAAGCCACTATCATCTGCAAATTTGCTAATCATGCCCTGTGGGTTACCATCCAGGTTGCTGATGAAGATGTTGAAAAATAAGGACTCTGGTATCTACCCTTCAAGCCTGGCAGTCCAGGCAATTTTCAATCTACTTATAAGTCCATGCTTCCAGCCCATATTTCCTTAGCCTCCAAAATGGATGGAGTAGGAGACAGATCAAAAGCCTTGCTAAAGTCAAGGTACATTATATCCATCAAACACTCCTCATCCACTTAGGCAGTGATTTCATCACAGAAAGCAATCATGTTGGTCATGCGCATGATCTGATTACCTTTTTACCCTTCAAGTAACTGGAATTAGCTTTGAGGAGGACATGCTCCATAAGCTCTCCAAAGACTGAGTAGGGGCCAAGTGGCTCTAGTTCTGGGTCCTGCTACTTACTCAAAGACAGATATTTGCTCACTAACAGATCCCCACAGTTGTAAAATCCACATGAAGAAGCCACCCTTCTTGGATGCATCCCTCCCATGCTCTCTGGTAATGTGGCTGCCTCTGCCCATGTGAGAGGGTGTGCTCTAATAGATTCAACTTGGTGTCAGGTGCAGGAGTTGCAAGAAGCATCAAGCAAGCTTATCTGCATCAGGGAAAATGATCAAAAGAGAAATAGGCTTTCTGCAAAGACTCTGCAACAGCAAGACCTTTAAACTCCTTGAGGATGAGAGAGGTGATATGGCCAAGGCAACACAGGAACAAGACAACCTAAACTCCCAAGAGTGAAGAGAGGTTAGAAGCTTGGAAGCTTGTGACTTCTGGCCACAGGATGAAGGTTCCATCTCCACGAGCAGCTCTTCCAAGAATATAGGTCCAGGGCCTGGCAACAGAGGTGGAGGAACAAGTTCCCGGGGAGGTTTTGGGCTGGACATCTCACATCTTCATATTGAGAACAGAACTATCAAGAGAAAGTGATAAGTGTTCGTGGTTTGCAACTCCTGTCCATATGGGGCAAAAGGATTCCTCTGCTGATAGACCTATTTTTCCCAAGAGCTTTTCTATTCTCTCACATGCTAATTATTTGATCTTGCACAGAGACTGGCATGGATCATCCGATCTTCTGGCTATTAGCCCCTGCTACTGACCAATATGGGCACCATGCCAAGGTAAAACCTTGAGCATATCAAAGGGTAACGATAAAGTTCTAGGGACAAAGGTGAAGGGATAAGACTGTGGGTGATGCTTTCCTCAGTTCTTACAGCTGGAGAAGGAGACACTTAGCAGATGCTTCTGGTAGATCAATGTCTGGCTTTTCAGATGGTAGTTCCAGCAACAGTTTCATTCACCATGGTCTTTCATCTGAGGATAAAGGACTCTGGGAATGAGAGGTGACCCACCTGATGAAAAGAAAAAACGCATTTTTGATCAGGCTTCCTAACATGGTGAAAGGGAGCTTTAAACTAATTTCACTGTTCATGGGGAACAAAGTCCAAAGGTAAGAGAGGGAGAGCTGCAAATAGAGGAAATACACAGAGAAAAAAGCCACTGGGGGCTTTCACATTCTTACTCAGAAGAGAGGATAGCCAAAGGCTAAATATTCATGTGCATAGCTGAGGCAGTAAACAAGAAGAATGTGAAGTTTGCACACAGTCACGGAGCTATGACATGACAGGAATCATAGGAACTAGATGGGATAGCATCAAGGACTGGGTCACGGCCACAGGCTGTTATAGGGGAGGAAGGGGAGGAAAAGCCCTATGGTAAGTTGCTTTTTGACTGCCCAGAGCTATAATATCTGAGAAATGCTTGTTGAAAGTATCTGAGTTGAGGGCAAACATCAGAAGGGAACATAATTCCAGGGATATTGTGGGAGACCTGTTACAGACCAGTCAGCCAAGAGGAGGCAGTATATGACAGTTAGCCCAGATGACTAGTGAAGTTTTTCACTCATAGGCCTTTCTGGAAGCTGCAACTTCTGCTGGAAGATCAGCATGGAATTATACAAACACTACAGGAGGTTGGACAACCAACTCTAGGTGGCCCCGCTTGAGCAGGAGGGTTGGAAAAGATGACCTGCAGATGTCCTTTCCAACCTCAACCATTCTGTGGTTCTGTACTTCTGCAGCAGATCTTTTATTTCATAGTTCAGAAAATGGGGGAAGGAAGGAAGAAGGGAAGAAAGGAAAGAGGAAAGAGAATGTTACCTGTCGTGGTTTAACCTGGCAGGCA
>NW_009213917.1:0-3928 GCF_000690835.1 Fulmarus glacialis
GGGGACCGCGGTTCCCAGGATGCACCCGGGCGCACTGAGGAGCTGGAGGCGTCTGGCTGCCGGGTCCGTCAGGGCCTCGGACTCTCCCCTCCGGCCTCGCGGGTGGGGGCGCTGGGCGGGTTTCCAGAGGCCGGTGCTGGCCCCAGCATAGGCGGGGGGGGCCTCAGGGCTTCCCTTGCTCAGCCCCTCGATATGGACCTTAGCCCCAGGCAAGCACCTGAGATTTGGGAACTTGTTTTTAATGGCAAATAGGCTCATCCTATATATATTCCAATTACAGGCCAGTGGCTATGAAATTGTTAACTCAAACTGTAATTAGAGGCTGCTAAATACCTCTTTTGCTGTTGTAGTACAGCAAAAGGGAATGCTGTCTGGTAGTCCTGACGCTTGTCAGAGGTATGCTGAGGTGTGGAGGGCACATGTACACTATTAAGTGATTATGGGGCTGTGTCTTTATTATTAACACATTCCTTGTATACAGAGAGTACTTAACCTGTGTGTCTACTCTGTAGGTGACTTGTAACATCCTTACGGATGACTTGTGTCAGCCTAGGCCTGCTAAAGGCAATGGGGGTTTTGCTGCTGCTACTGTTCGCTCCAGAAGTTCGTCTGTGCCTGTTTCAGTGAGAGCTACTGTACTGCACTGAGAGTGACGTAGCACTTCCAAAAATGATGATGCATAGTTTGCATTTCGTTAATGGCTTTAATCAAAAGTTTCCAATATGCTTTACAAACAACATGCCTGATCGTTTGTGTTGGTAAGAGGTCTGCTAAAGCCACTAATTTGATTACTACTTAGCATGAGAAGGAAGAACGGGAGCTTTTCCGTAGCATGCAGTAATAGTTCACATAGAATTTAGGGCAGAAAGGGATGTACCCATAAAGAATCATATTAAGTGAAAGATCTAGGGAATTTGTTAACGGAATAGTACTAGCTTATATAGAATTTGCCCGATACGTAAGGACATGGCGTTCATACAGATGATACTGGTTTATTAATGAAAGACCGCACCTTAAGCCGTTGTAAGCACCTTAGTGCAAGGATGGTACAGTGATGTGTTCATTGGCTTCAGTTCCAATAGTACTGTATTTGGAGACATCTTTTACAGTTAGCTATTACAGATAATCTAAATCTCTTAGACTGCATAATTCCCTTGAGGTTACAACTTCTGTGAGGCCATTCTGTGTAAGTTATATCTGAAGTGAAGCATAATGTCCTATGATGCTATATGGGTATCCAGCAGACTCAGTTTCTTCTTTGATCCTTATTATCTTGTGACATCTTGTGGAAACAGTTGACATTACTATGACAGTGAACTTAAAAATACTACTGGGGTCTTTAATGATTTCAACATACATATAAACCCCCATCAAACTACCAAGATTTCTGAGGGCATTGAGCTATTTAGATATGGATTTAGGATCCATACAGATCCCATAGAATCTGGGAACCTGCGTGTAGGCATTTTACTCAGCTCTGGACAATGCAGTGTAAGTCCTGGGTAAACCAGGACTCACTCTTTCTTCTCCTCTAGCTCCTATCTCATTATCAGATGTTTCCCTTTTCCGCATGCAGTGCTCCCAGAAAGGCCACGCATGGGACAGCTCTGTCTTCTTCAGTACCATGCTGGGCAGATGAAGGCATTCAACTGATAGAGAATAGGAGCAGGAGCACAGCAAACTTAAGACATCTCTCCATGCTGCAAACACAGCTTTGGTTCGCAGGAGACAGAAACGTGATGTAGCTGTATAGCATAAGGTGGGTGTGCACACACTCAGAGAATACCATGATACTGCGATATTACTGGCATTTAATAATTAAACTTTTTTTAGTATATTTTGAAATTGCAAAATTAATGTCGTACCAGTAATGGAATTGAACTTGTTCCTAATTAAAAACAAACAAATCCATAGAGCAGTTCATACTATAATTATTTCTCTTGAATCAGAACTGAATTGGTATTGTTATTAAGAATTCTTTGTTAAGCCTGACTGGGAACACAACTAAAATAAATCTCTCCTCTGGTAAATTCAAAATAACAGTTTGCCTAAAAACTACTATGCCCTGTTCAGTATAGGGACTGTTTGTACTAATTACAAACTGCAGAGCAGCATCACATCTCAGTCTCTCCTTTCCTACTCTCACTTGACTCACTAGTCCGTGGTACAGGAGTCCTTCTTTTTGCTGTGCTTTGCAGACCTGAGTAAGAAACTGCTCGGTGCAGGTACTTTTGTGCCTTTTGAGCTCTCTGACTAAATTAGGTCTCATAAAGGAGTGACCAGAGATGCTATTCTTGTCCCGTAGTGAAGATTTGTTTCTTGTTACTGACACCTGTGAGCTTCCCCACAGCAATCTAATTTCTTTACTTCATTGTGTAAATATGTGTGTCTGGGTGGTGTATGCACATCCACAAATTTGCCAGGAAAAAAAGGAAAGATCAGATTCTTTTCCCTGACCTCTGTCTCGCTTCCCCACTGCAATGTGTACTCTTAGTGCAGTGCCGTGGCTTCTCTAAGCTTCTCAACCTCTGTTTCATATTTGGGGAACTGGAGAGAAACTTTGGCACTCTGCTAGCAGTACAGGTGCAAGCTCTAGCAGGAGAACAGGAGGATGGTGTTAAAGCCTTTTCCTAGCTGCAGTCTCACCCTATAGCATCACCCTTTTAATTTATTATATGTGAGGCAGTGCGCATAAATTCCACATTACTGGTATAAACTTAGTGCTCTGAACCTGAAGTACACTGAACAAATTTATTCATGGGCTGAATCTGAAGCAGAACCTACCTGAAGAAGTGTACTAATTTGACTCCCTAATTTACTGATTTTACTTCTACTGTCCCGTATTGAGTGGAAATACAGCAACAGCAGAAGTAAAACTTGCTGCTCCAATAAATAGTCCACTCAAATGGGGAGAACTTACTCACATGTAAGTAGTAAGCTCACTAGTGAGCTACCTGAAAGCAAAAAAGAATGTTGAATCATTGAAAAGTATTTCTCTGTATCAGATCTTTATTGTATGATATTAGAAGAAAAATAGTGATAAACCTGATATAATCAGAATTCCCCATGGAAGAGAATCTGGAGAAAGTGTCTGCTGAATTCGCAAAAGTTACTGAGAGAAGCTAGAGTACTATTGGAGAAAGAGCAAGTATAGTAAATGGGGTTACATCAGGCTGGCGGCCAGTCGCTAGTGGGGTTCCCCAGGGCTCAATTTTAGGGCCAGCGCTCTTTAATGTTTTTATAAATGATCTGGACACAGGAATCATGTACGTTAAGTAAGTTTGCCGATGATACTAAACTAGGAGGAGCTGTGGAATCCCTTGAGGGTAGAGAGGCCTTACAGAGAGATCTGGATAGACTAGAGAGCTGGGCAATCACCAACTGTATGAAATTTAACAAGAGCAAGTGCTGGATTCTCCATTTGGGATGGGATAATCCTGGTTATATGTACAAATTGTGGGATGAGAGGCTGGAAAGCAGCCATGTGGAAAGAGATCTGGGGGTTTGGGTTGATGGCAAGTTGAGTATGAGTCAACAGTGTGTCCTAGGGTGCATCAAGCACAGTGTAGCTAGCCAGTCGAGGGAGGTGATTGTCCAACTCTACACTGTCCTGGTGCGGCCCCACCCCCAACTACTGTGTGCAGTTTTGGGCACCTCAATGTGAGAAGGATATCAAACTATTAGAGTGTGTCCAGAGGAGGGCGACCAAGATGGTGACAAGTCTTGAGGGCAAGACTTAGGAGGAGTGGCTGACATCACTTGGTTTGTTCAGCTTGGAGAAGAGAAGGCTGAGGGGGGACCACATCGCAGTCTACAACTTCCTTAAGGGGGGCAGTGGAGGCAAAGGTGCTGATTTCCTCTCTCTGGTGACCAGTGATAGGACACAAGGAAATGGAATGAAGCTTTGTCACGGGAAGCACACACTGGA
>NW_009213917.1:4041-6263 GCF_000690835.1 Fulmarus glacialis
TCTTAGTCATATGGTTTAGTTTTAGGTAGTCCTGCAAGGAGCAGGGAGTTGGACTTGATGATCCTTATGGATCCCTTCCAACTTGAGACATTTTATGATTCTGTTATAGAAAGAGCATGAAGCAATTCTAGCTGCACTGAAGATCTTCCATTTATTCTAGAGAGAATATGAGGACTGTAAATTGCTTGGCAAAGCCAAAAAAACCCCTGAAGAATACGTTTTCTTTATATAAAAACAGAGCATGGCTAAAAAGATTGGCCACTATATTGCTAAGTGACATTTTAAAACCATTTCATACACATTTAAGAAGTTAATAGACTAATTAAAGATTTAATTATTTATGATCTGTAATCACAAAAAATAATGAAATTCACCATTTTTGTGTAAAAAACAGTGGATAAGTGCTGGACTAGGGAAAAATCTGCCTGTGTCAGCAAACAAGGGAAGGAGCTGAAGTCAGTCTGGCAAAGCATAAACACAATATATGGATAAGTAGTTGGCACAGACAATAATAAATGTAAAATTACATTAAAAGAAAGAGGTATCTAGCACAAGATGCATACTGTAATAAAAGAAATTAACTTCTGCGTTCTTTAAATTTGAAGTACAGCAATACAAACCCAGCATTTATAAACTAAAACCAGACAAGTTCATGATGAAGCGGAAGCATTTTCTTGCACGAGGCAAAAAAAGCTATTTTGAGGGGATTTGATGAAGTGTTATTTGGTAGGCATAAGAAGGTTGCATCATATTCAAAATACGAGATAAATCTGAGCAGGTGGTAAATTATATGTTAATGCACAAATGCAAACAGAAAATGACTGAACTGACAGTAGTCACTGTAAGATACCTACACATTTGGAAGTCTCGGGGAAGGCTCTCAGTGTAGAAGTTCCTCCATTAGACTAGCTGGAGCAATGAAGGTTTTCAAAAGCAAAAATAAATTAATGGAAGCCAAGCTTTTAGGCAGTCAATACAATGTCTAATCTTCCATTTCTGTTTTTGATAGATAGACATTTAGGCAACTTCTCTTCAGAGTTGCTCTACCACTTGGAATTATTCAGAACATTACATGCCCTCATCCTGAAGGATCTCAGGAGACTGAGTAGCTTAATGGCAATGAGAAAGCTCTAGATCACAGCATTAACAGAGCCACAATCTAAATTACCTTCTAGAGATGATAAAATATTAGATACTCCAATGTACATTTAGTAATAACTGTCTTAATTAATGCAAGTCATAGATTGTCGTCACCTTTTTGTCTCCTAGGGAGGAAGTGAAACAATAAACTGCTGAGATGAACTACGTCAAAAAATGTTTCTAAAACCCTCTCCAACCAATGCTATAGGGTAGATTCGTGAATAATGCTGAGCATTGGCTGTGTTCACATGAGACCAAATCTTTAAGATATTTTGGTATCACCGATACCACAACCAAATACAGTGTCAGCATTTGCCACCCAGTTAGTACTCACATCAATATTGTAGAAATAAATGTAGCTATCACTTCTCTGTGAGAAATGTTCCTAGTTACATTCCTGGTAAAATTCTGTGACAGAAAAACATTTATTTTCTTTATTTAAAACTGTCACTCTCTGTCCCCACCATCCTAAATTTGGCCAAGTTTCAACATCCCCATCTTCCCTCCCGAAAGGAGTGTGTAGCTTCCTAGTGCAGTCCACAGAGCTGCTCTATTTGAAAAATGCAGTTCAATCTGTATGATCTTTGAATTCATGTTAAATCAATTTACACCAGTTAAAGGCCTAGGCGAGCAGCTCCGGTGCCGGCAGGATCGGCAGCGGAGCGCTCTAGCCCAGTGCACAGGGGGGTTTCCTGAACCGGGGGAACCCGAGGGGAGCGGAGAGACCCGGCAGGAGCCCGCAGCTCGCGCCACAGCGGCTGAGGAGACCTGGGCGGGGCCAGGAGCAACGGCGGGAGATTTAAACGCGGTGTAACCGAAATTAGCCGTCAGTCGCCGAGGCGAGCAGCTCCGGTGCCGGCACGATCGGGAGCGGAGCGCTCTAGGGCGGTGCACAGAGGGGTTTCCTGAACCGGGGGAACCCGAGAGGAGCGGAGAGACCCGCCAGGAGCCCGCAGCTCGCGCCACAGCTTCTGAGGAGACCGGGGCGGGGCCAGGAGCAACGGCGGCCAAGCCCCCACGTATGAAAAAAACCTCTGGGGAGCGCTAGCGGCCAGGGAGGGGAAGAGGGCGCGGCGCGGGCG
>NW_009213917.1:6368-6791 GCF_000690835.1 Fulmarus glacialis
CTTCCCAGTCAGAGCGCCGGTGGGAACATGCAGCCACCCAGGTGCCAGGCTGTGCCCTGCTCTTACACCAGTACTGGACGGCAGCAGTGAGCACACCTGAGGGAGGTGGCCCAGGTAGAGGAGCTCCTCTGCTTAGTGACAGAGCTCCGGGAGGAGGTGAGTAGGTTGAGGAGTATCAGGGAGTCTGAGAGGGAGACAGACTACTGGAACCGCACCCTATCATCCCTGGAACAGGCCTGTCAAGAAGGAAATCTTAAAGGTGCAGGAGCAGGCCATCCCTATGTGCCAAAAGATGAGCTGATGGGGAAGAAGACCAGCCTGGCTGGACAGAGAGCTTTGGCTGGAGCTCAGGAAAAAAAAGAGAGTTTATGACCTTTGGAAGAAGGGGCAGGCAACTCAGGAGGACTACAAGGATGATGTGAG
>NW_009213917.1:7524-7872 GCF_000690835.1 Fulmarus glacialis
CAAGGGGAAATGGTTAGCGACCTGCTACACCACTTAGACACACACAAGTCTATGGGGCCGGATGGGATCCCCCCAAGGGTACTGAGGGAGCTGGTGGAAATGCTCACCAAGACACTTTCCATCATTTATCAGCAGTCCTGGCTAACAGGCGAGGTCCCAATTGACTGGATGTTAGCAAATGTGACACCCATCTACAGGAAGGGCTGGAAAGAGGATCTGGGGAACTATAGGCCTGTGAGCCTAACCCTGGTGCCAGGGAACGTTATGGAGCAGATCATGTTGAGTGCCATCACACAGCATGTACAGGACTACCAGGCGCTCAGGCCCAGTCAGCATGGGTTTATGAAA
>NW_009213918.1:0-2146 GCF_000690835.1 Fulmarus glacialis
GGGCCGGCGCGGAAAGGGGCGGGGCCGGCGCGGAAAGGGAAGCACAGGGGAAAAAACTTCACGGTATGAAGTCCTGTATTTATAGAAATCGCTATAAATAATAAAAATCTCCAGGGATTGCTGACCCACATATGCGCTGTATTTTCTGAATAGGGCAAATGCATTAAATCCGCAAACTAAGGACTGTGACACCTCTCACCTTGCCCCTTTCCTCTTTCCTTCCATTTGGCGCGGGAGCTCGTTTCACCGGTGAAGGTACACCGCCAAAATAGCCTCACAGAGGGAAGGGAAGGGGAGGGATAAGGCAAAAGGTGGAAAGGAGCCACAGCCCGCTCACGAATCATGTTTCCAACCTGCAGAGTGAAAAGCACAGAATCGCCAGCAAGGAAGGACGTGAGCTCTTCACACCAGCATCGCTGCGTTGAGTAACTGAATTGTTCTACGGGGTAATTTGACACGCCAACAGGCTGCCCATCAAATGAGAACCAGAATGCACGCCATTTGCAAGCTGAGGCAGCAATAAGCTTTTCGTCGGTTTCCAACAAGAGCAATTCAAGTGAGGCGGTGTATTAATGGATCTTGTCCTCTGCAAAGCCAAGAAGAGAACATTAACCGCACTGCCCAAAGGGGAGGGAGCAAACTGAGGGAGGGCAACTCATCGGCCCCTTTCAGAGTTTCAACACTCAAGATAAACAAAAAAAACCAACATAAAAAGTTAAACAGTGGCCAAGAAGCAGTTTATGCATATAGGGGCCTGATCCAAATCTCAGAAAGACTTTCAATATTGATTTTTGTGACTATTAGACCAAGGCCTAAAATGAAGTGATAGCTTCTGCTTGCCAGGTCATGAGATGATAACTTAAATGAGCTACACAGTAACGAGAAAACGCCAAGGGCAATAGCAGAGCTCCTCCATTCAACCAACCATGCAGTAAACCAACTTAACATAGCCAGCCTAATGACGTCTCTTCATCTTAAAAAAAAAAGTCGCTTAAAAAAAAAAAAAAAAAACTGCACTTCAGTATCCTGGAATATAAAGACACCACCTCGGTTCCCACCTGGGCAGAGCGGCAGGGATGGCCCAGCAGGATCATGTCCCGATGTTCCAGGTGAGATAAAAAAAGTACAGGATATGTTGGGGGGCGGGTTGATGTATTCTTTCTGTTTTGTGAAAGCCTGAGGAAGGATGCGTTATGTGGTAGGACCGCTACCACTTTAGACCTGAGGTTAAAAAAGGTGCTGCACTTCAGTGCAAGCCCCCGAGTTGCTTTCATCACCAAATAAAAGAAGATTTCCTTTCTCCAGTGTGGTGGGAACAGGAGCTCACAAGTGGATTCCAGGTACACCTCAGGGTAGCAGTTAGACGTGCTTAACTTTAAATGTATGCTTAAATCCCACCAACTGGCTATTAAAGGTCACATGAATCCCAGAGATCTAACAAAAAAAAAAAATCCCCAGAAATACTACATTCCCTTTTTTCACCCCTGAAGGACACCAGGTTCGCATTACACGTTACGGTCCGTACCTCACCCAGTGAACTTGCCAGAGTCCAGCCGGGAAGCCACAACATTTAAAAAAAAAAAATATCCCAGCAAATACTACACTCTTTTTCACTCCTGAAGGATGCCGGGTTCGCATTACACGTTACAGTCCATTCCCCACCCAGCGACCTTGCCAGACTCCAGCCGGGAAGCCAGGACATCTGTCCGCTCCTACCCTAAGGCGGCTGCCAAAGCAGCGGCAGAGCAAGGACAGCAAGCTCCCACTCGGGCTGACTGTACCTGCGAAACACCTGACGGAGCACTGGGGGGGGGAAAAAAATCCGTGCGGCCACGGAACGGCAGCAGCCTGGATTCATGCCCCCTACGGGAAACAATCCCAACTGCCTGGATCTTGCCGATGGAGGGACGTATTTAAAAACAAAGTGCTTTCTAGCACGGGAAACAATACCAATCCGGCTGGCAATTTTCTAAGGCAGCTGAGTATTTCCAGTCCCTGAGCATGGCAGTTGTAGTGAAGGCCCTACAAGAGTTAACAGAAAAACACACTACTCCTATTTTTGTAGTAACTAAAAACGCTGGGGCAGCTCAGAGGGGGCTCTGGGAGTCGGGGTGCCCGGTGCCTCTGCCCGGAGGGGGCTGTGTCC
>NW_009213918.1:2394-2672 GCF_000690835.1 Fulmarus glacialis
AGCAGCCTGGATTCATGCTCCCTACGGGAAACAATCCCAACTGCCTGGATCTTGCCGATGGAGGGACGTATTTAAAAACAAAGTGCTTTCTAGCACGGGAAACAATACCAATCCGGCTGGCAATTTTCTAAGGCAGCTGAGTATTTCCAGTCCCTGAGCATGGCAGTTGTAGTGAAGGCCCTACAAGACAAGAGTTAAAAACACGCTACTCCTATTTTTGTAGTAACTAAAAACGCTGGGGCAGCTCAGAGGGGGCTCTGGGAGTCGGGGTGCCCGGT
>NW_009213919.1:0-8408 GCF_000690835.1 Fulmarus glacialis
TTCCGATTCTCTCCCCATCCCACTGGAGGTGTGGGGGGGAGTGAGCAAGCAGCTGGGTGGTGTTTGTCTGCCTGCCAGGTTAAACCACGACACCTTTAAATTCTGTTTGCTGTCATCTTTTATTTTATGAAACTCAAGAATGAAAAAAGGATTTTTAAAGGCTGCTTCAATATGTACATTATTTTCTAATTTGACAATAGATATTTTGATTTGTAATCTAAAAGACCTTCATTGACTTGAAGGAATTTTGGATTGGACACCTTATGAAATTGTCGCCATTAGAAATTTTACACATCATTTAAATCTGTGTGAAGAAATACAGGATCATCAGAATGTAGCAATGGAATCTGGCCAACTAGATTATGTATGTCTCATCTTGTACTCTATGTCTCAACCTTTTAAGCTCGGTGACCTCTATTCAAAGTAAAGAATTTTCACACTCTTGTTTTAGTATTAAAGTAAGAACAAAAAATACTAACAGAAATACTAACAGTGATAAACCTGTGTAATTTATTAGTGTGTCTGTGTTTTGAAAAGCTAATGCGTAATACTCAGTCTTGAAGGGTAGAAGCTTTTTGGAACAAGCTTTTCTATTCTTCATATTGGATTTAAATATCTAGCACCTTGCAGTGTCTCTTAATTACCTTTGTGAATCCATAGGAACCCCAGAAAACCTCCAAAGTTCATGAATCACAACTGTCCAATATTTGTAAAAATTAGATACCACGTAGATGGAAAGAATTAAATGTTCAGATGGCTGAGTTACATCTTTGCAACAGAGTCTGCATAAAGGGATGCAGAAAGTGCCAGAGACCTAGGCCGGTATCCAAAAAGAAGTCAATAAATTGTTCCCAGGAGCTGCATCTTAATAAGGATAACTCGGTGGAAAGCAGAACTTTCTGTTTTACGAGCACATTGTGAAAAAAATCATCCTTTTTTATTGAAACTCAAAAACCTGTAACCCAAGAATCTACCCAACGACTGGGAGAAATTGTGAAACACTAGATTTTACACAAATCCAGTCCAAGACTTGTTAGGATTGACTGGATTCTGAAAGCAGAACATGGACTTCAGCTTTGATTTGGTCCTCCCGGAGTGATCACCACCTTGTGTGACTGAGTAGTATAATGTACAGGCAATAAACCGATGAAGAATAATGATGTATAAAAGATGAATAATTAGTTGGGACAATGCAATGTCTGCTGATACCACCAGAAAACATACTGTTGAGAATTTAAATACAATAATAAAGTCTTAGTACAATGTAGCCTCAGTTGGCTTTTTGTGATTAACTACCAGTGGAGAGACAAGAAAGATGAGAAAGAGTGGAAATGGTGATGGAGCAAGGGAGAGGGAGGAGAGGTTCTTGTCAGTAGGTTTTCTTCAAATTGTTCCTATGAGACTGGATTGCTTTTGCCTCTGCAGATGGGAGAATTATTCAAGATCCAGAGGTGTTTCATCACGTATCATCCACCACACCTGCTTGTGCCACGTGGTCAGCACTGGGCTTCAGTTTATTTCCATACTCATGCCATTTAAAATACAGGAGCTGTGTCTCCAAGACTGCAAAAGATTTGCACGTATAACTATTTGCAAATTTTTGATGGGGTTTTTGGGAAGTTTTAGACAAGGAAAAAATTATTTTCAAGTCCATGTTTCCATCTGTCGCGAATGAGTGGTTTGAGGCCGCTTAAAGAATCATCGGCAAAGGTATTAGCAGAACATGATTTTAATAGAAAATTATGAAAGCGCGACTTAACAGAATTCAATGGCAAGGTTCACTCTATTACTTATTACATGGACGAAGCACACACAGGGAAAATCGTGTCAGAATTGAGTTGGAATGATTTATACAGAGACCGAGAACAAAGTTCATTCACAGTTTTAAGGTAGATCGTAAGATTTTAGCAGCACTTAATCATTGACTAATTTAACATTTAGAAAGTGAGTTAATAGAGTCTACTACAATCACTACAGTGACTTGATTACAGATTATGCTTACAATTGGTTATCTAAATCAACACACACACACACATAGGATCCTAAAGCTAGGTAAAGGTACCTGTTAAAAATCCCCCTCGAGTCTTGTGAAATACTCACGCTAAATGTCTCGGCATTTCTCAACGGGCGAAGGGTTGAGCCCCGAGTGTCTCGGCCGAGGAGCGTTTCAGCCCAGGTCCCGATGGTCCTCCGAATATCACAAACTCAAGAGTTTGTGAACTCTGAGAGGCGTCCCATTCAGAGGGAGATTCTGGGTGCAGCCCGCTGTGGTCCAGGAGAGCTCAAAGGGTCTCGCTTGGGACTGCTGTAGGTTTGCAAGATGATTGGCTTTAGTCATCTGTAAATTTCCATCCTGGCCACTATCCGGGGTGATCCGGGATAGTAATTATGGTACTGTTCCACGGTAACAATGGTATCGTTCCACTTGAGCTACTATCCAGCTAGGGAATGCTTCAGGGTGGTCAGGGGTGACAAACTAGCCCCCGCTCTGGTTCCCTGCCTTCATCATGTAGCTGGTGTCCCTGGTACGATCAGTGTCGCTCCCCACCTTAGCCATGCAAGAGTGCCTGGTATGGTCAAGGGACACTCCACCACCCAACTCATTACACAATGGCTAAGGCCTAACAGGAGTTCCTGAGATCATTGAGTGGCCCAGGGGAAGGGGGGAAATGCACCTCCACACCATCTTCTTTTGCTTTTCTGTGACCTTGACGTGGTCCCTCTAAGTGGTGTGGGAGAGGAGCACGGAACTACAGAGACAACTGCCTTTTCTCTGTGCAGTGACACTGTACATGGAGAATCCTTTAAATACAAATGGAAATCATTCCTTCTCCCTTCTAATCATGCTTACATCAGCTGTATAGATTGTAAAATATTGATCATTGATAAGCAAACTAGTAAATTTCCAGCACCAGATTTGAACTTTTATTCAACAATGGATAATCAGAACAGATAAATATTTCCTTACCTCACCAGAGCACAAGACAAAGATAGCTAGCATTACACAAAATAAGGACAAAGAGAAGGAACTTTGCCATTTTATGTTGCTGCTCAAATTACTAAGAGGCAAAAACTCTTTAAAAGAAAGTTATTTTTTCTAGTTTAGGGTCAATAAATATGACCAAAAGAGCCACTTTTCAAATTATAAATCTCTAGAACTTAGCATAAAACCTCAAAAAAGGCAATTTTTACTGTTGGCTTCAACCATAATTTTCTTTCTTTATGTGCAAATCAGTCTAAGAAGTTCAATACATAATTCATGTATGTGAGTAAATTTTTTTATTTTGATAGCACGGAACGATATTGTCTAAATAGAAAAGGAAGTGAAAGCACGGCTGCTCTGTAGGATCATAAGATAGGATTCATTATCTTCAAATGTATTCTGTATGTTGTCAGTGGATGATTTAATATAATGCAGCTCCATTGCCAGTGTTCTTTATGCCACACAAGCTTTAAAAGGCATTATCTGGCTAAAAGACAGAGATGGCCTTATTTAGATCTCTACTTATTCTCTAACCTCTGAAAGTGAAGGGAAAAAAAGCCCACAGACTTTAAAGGTTTTTTATGTTAAAGGAAGATATTTAAAACCATTAATTTAAAGCTGAGGAATCTTCCATTGGTGATGGGATGTTGAGATGATATATAAAGAGAACAACTTTGTAATTTAAATTCCTACCAACTGTTATTATTTTGCCAGCAACATTTTCAGCCTACTTCTTATAAATTCCTGTCTTCCTTAGTTCACAGTAGACTAATATGTGTGTCAGAAATACCAGCAAGTCAAAGACAGATATCTAGATAGAAAAAGGTGATGTTATATATCCTAAACAAAACCACTTTTTAAAAAAGGAAGTCCAAGTAACTGTTCAGTGGATGTCACAGTAACACCAAAGGATCAGTGATTCAATCTTTATCCATTTCTACAGCTGCAACCCCAGTACTCATCCTGCAGACCTTGAGGGCTCAGACCTCCCAGCACAGACTGGGCCATGTGGTGGAGAGGGTCTGAATGGACGTTATACAAAACACCTTGTGTTTCATAGACAGGAAATCCTGTTTCTTAAAGTGTTCCCAACTTCTCATTACCAAAGTGATATACTGATAGTCTTATCCACATAAGGTAGAACTCAACTGCTTCAGTATTTTCATAAAAATGTATACTGATGGTTCAAGGCAGTTGACATGGGGCAGGAAACTCTTTGGATACCAGGTGAGGAAAAGGACGACTGCAGGGGGATTTTGTTTCCTGAAGCCTAGAAGGGGTGCAATTTTTTTAAAGATTCCGATGGAAGAATTATACAAGCAAGCAAATGGTCAGGTCATCTTTTAAGACTTGGCATGATTGCATAAATTTTAATGCTCCCCTCAAATTGTTGCTAGCCTCTCAGATTTGTTTGCTTGTGCTGTATGAAACATCTTGTATGAGGTACATTCATTGCTATGTCACAGATGATGAGAACAAGGGCTGTTCATTTATAGGGTTATGATTTTTGTTACGATCTCAATAATTTTGAGGTATTTCATGCAGAATTTGGCTAAAATGGTGTTATTTGAGTTTTTTTATTGAAGAAGTTGTTTGCCCACAAAAGATGCGGTATCCTGAAACAGGTCTATTTCTTGCTCAGTGTCAATTCATTCAGAAGTCAACATTATTTAAGGCTGTTTTGATCTCCGTGACATTGTTGGCTGTAACTTCTTATCCCAGTAGTATTGTCATTGAGGGTGTGGGAATGACCTGCTGGAGAATTTCCAAATAGGCTTGTACTTGTGATTCATTATTCATTAAAGGAGACAATCTATACAGCGTTTTTAGGGTAGTCGAGTATGGTGTGGTGCTTTACTCCTCATCCCTTGTTCTTTTTTCTGATTAGAAACTGAGTTTTCTGGGATAGAAGGGCAGCTTGTCTAAAACAAAAGGCAAGAATATGACTTAAAAAAATGAAAGGCCTTGTTTTCGAATGAGAGTTAGTGTTATGTAGAATGAGCTTCAGTGACAGAACACAAGCCAAAAACCATGTCCCCAGCACGCAGATGCTCACTTACTGCTACTCACTCCACCTCAGCACCAAGGTAATAGCCTGAGGTAGTCCTGGGATGGCATTTCTCATTGCTCTTGGATGAAGGGCAGAGCCCCAGAAGGTCATGCTGGCTTCCCCAGGGGAGGAAACCCAGGTGACTCTGAACTGGCAAGGACAGAGGACATGCCTTTTGGACAAATCTCTTGATAAAATAAGCTGAATTATTTATGATAATGGTTATTAGTGTGATGTGGAAAGAAAGAGTAGTGAAAAAATATTAATAAACAAATTATTAAAGGCAGCTGGAATGATAAAGTGAAAGAGATAAAGATTTATTTTCTACACTTATTGATGTGATTCTGATGTCTCTGTTTTGTACTTGGAATATCCCCATAACAGGCATTTCAGAAAATAGCTAAAGAAGGACATTCCTTCTCTCATACTAAGCATATCTCAGACAAACCAATGCAATGAGTGGTAGGAGTCAGCACTTTATTCAGTGTCCAAAATTTAGGAAAGCAAGATACTCAGGTTTTTTTTGATTAGTCATATACCCCAGCTGAGAATGATAAATGCATCATTTTCATAGAAATATTTAAGGCTTGTGCTCTATGAGTGGTGAATGATGCTGCTGAATGTTGAATTTTGAGTAATACAGATCTCCTTTTCTGAAGTATAGGGCATCTGCGACTTTTAGTAAAGGCCCTTATTTCTCCCTGGCAAAGATTGTAGTTCAACAAGTTACTTATGCATGTGCATAATTTTATGTGTGTGGATACTCTTACTGATTTTAAGCTTTAAAACTTTAATTTGTTTAATTACATTACTGAATTAAGGCCAGAGTTGTTAAAAAAAAAGTCTTGAATTGAGTTCTCAGGGATGCTATAACATTCCATTAAAATTTGTAAATCACTTATTACGGCATCAGTCAGTACGCATTGTTAATTTGTACTTTATTTACTGACAAGCACAGGATAAAAGCCTGTACCAGAAGTGGAACACGGTTTGCTTTGCAATGATTCCGCTATGTACCAGCCAAGGAGGAAATGAAGATTTGGGGCATTTTTCTGTGGCAACATTCTCCACCGTCACTAGGACACAGGGCTATCCTACAACCACAATATTGAGGGAGGGAGATACAGGCTATAAAATGAGGGAGAAAGCATTCACAGACTGATAGGGGAGGAAACGACAGTTGTAGAAGTGGGACATGACATGATTTTCTTGGGGTTTTTTTAGGCAAAAAGCTCCCTTGACATTGTTTTACCTGTAATTGTAAAGAAACCATGTATGGAAGGGAATTAACTCTAGGGTTATGTCTATAACTAGTCAGAGCTTATTTAAGTCAGGGGAATTACAACAGAGCTTTGGCACAGAGAGTTTTAGTTATTCAGAAATGTCTCCTCTGATGGAAAGCAAAAAAAAAAAAAAAAAAAAAAACTTGAAAGATACTGTGCCCTTTGAGGGTCAGTATAATCCTGGCAGTATTTAAAATGGATTTCAGTATTGGTAATGTGACTGCAGTTGGTTCCGCACTAGATTCCTGGTTCAGTGAACAAAACTTAAGAGTCTGTGTCACTTTGAAGATAAAATAGTCTCTCTCAGGACATACTGTCAAAAGTCTGAGGAGATGAAGTGCTGAAGCTTCGCCTGGTTCCTTAGTTGTGCTTTGACTTCAGAGTCCTTTGGGTTATTCTTTATTAATCTAAAGAAATCACACCTTCTGGCTATTTCACACTGTTTGAATTGCTAAACAAGCCTGGCTGCTACATTTCTAATTCCGAAGGAGTCCTCTAGATCATATGAATGACCTCGGGCAGTATTGCTAATACCTGAAAACGTTCTCCGGATTTAGTTACTAGAGGTGTAGTCAGTATTACACAGGCTTATTACGGGAATTTCCTTGGATGCAGAAAAGTCACAATAGCAATGCTTGACTTTTTGGGGCTCAATTCTCAGCTCTGGGCTTGATCCTCAGTTCTGGGCTTAATCTTCAGTTTTCCATTCTCTTGATCCTATACTAGCAAGGTACTGAAATTAATGACTGTTTCAAATTAGCTATAGTTGCTAGGTTTCTTGGTGTTGAAGTATCATTGCATAGTCTCCACATGGGGACTGTGAAGGCTCCACCTTCCCACAATGGAAACTCTAAAACGCTACTACAGGTACACTGGGTTGAAAAAACTTTCTTATAGAGAACAAGAGAGCAGGTGACTTTTTTGTGAGTTTCTTACTCTATGCCTAGCACAAAGAGGCCTTGATCTCAGTTGCTATCCCAAAATACCAATCAAATAATAATAACAGAATTGCTAAAGATTTATGGGATCTGGAGAATCATCATGGGATTATTAGGGGAGTTTTGTATTTACTTTGTATCACTGGGTTGACTAAAAGCTGCCAGAGCCAAGCATGAAGACTTAGTGCTCTTCCTACTGAGTAATTGGTTGGGCTCTTTCATTTGTATTACTCCACTGATGTGCTTATACGTTGAAGTTACTTAATGCTTTAGGAGGCGATGTATTTTGTTCAGATCTATTCATCCCAGAAGGCAGAGGTTTCAATTTCCTTCTTTTTACGCTACTCAGTGCGGAGTAAAAGCAGACTGGGGAAGAATTCAAGAGACTGACAGTACTATTCTCTTCAGATTAATTGTTGTCTCAGGCTGGAGACATTTGGCTCAGATTCCTTTATTTTAAAGTCCTTTTCTGTTTTTTTGTTTTAACACTTAAATTATACCGAGTAATTCTACTCTGATAATAGCTTCTCTGAAAATAGATGTTATTTCTTCCCACTTTATTAGCAGTGATTCCTGGTGCAAAACATTGTGGAGGATGAGAGATTTGTAACACAGTAGGTTATTCATTAGCTGTTCCAGTAGAGGCGCTTGGCAGAAAACGGTTCCAATCTACTGATTATTTTATGTTTTCAGTAAAATGAGTTTAATACTTTCGATAAATCCCAGTTTATCTGAGTATTTTTTATCCTTTTGTAAGGATTTCTTAGGAACATCTTCTTTAAAGGCAATATTTGCAAGATCTAGAAAAAGCCTTCCATTCCCTCCATCCCTGCTCTGTAGCTTTGTTTCCCCAAAGCCACTGTCCCAGCCTTAGATCCTCCTGGTCCTTGACTTCGCTCTGCTCGACTCTCATCCACTGGCTTGTCCTTTTGCTTTTTTCATATCTGCAAAATCTCATAGCTCAAACTTTTCTTGTTTCACTAGCGTCTCTTACTCAGTTGTCCTGCTGGTCCTAATGGCTCAAGTCATAGAATCATAGAATAGTTTGGGTTGGAAGGGACCTTTAGAGATCATCTGGTCCATACAACGCCGTATTTCAGGTCTCCTCCCAGAATGACGGGGTACATTTATGAAGTACCACACCCAGGCTTAGT
>NW_009213919.1:8436-12833 GCF_000690835.1 Fulmarus glacialis
TCATCTAGTCCAACCCCCTGCCATGGGCAGGGACATCTTCAACTACATCAGGTTGCTCAAAGCCCCGTCCAACCTGACCTTGAATGTTTCCAGGGATGGGGCAGCTACCACCTCTCTGGGCAACCTGTGCCAGTGTTTCACCACCCGCATTGTAAAACATGCCTTCCTTACATCTAGTCTAAATCTACCCTCTTTTAGTTTAAAACCATTCCCCCTTGTCCTGTCGCAACAGACCCTGATAAAAAGTTTGTCCCCATCTTTCTTATAAGCCCCCTTTAAGTACTGAAAGACCGCAACAAGGTCTCCCCGAAGCCTTCTCTTCTCCAGGCTGAACAACCCCAACTCTCGCAGCCTTTCCTTGTAGGAGAGGTGTTCCACCCCCCTGATCATTTTTGTGGCCCTCCTCTGGACCCGCTCCAACAGGTCCATGTCCTTCTTGTGCTGAGGGCTCCAGAGCTGGACGCAGTACTGCAGGTGGGGTCTCACCAGAGCAGAGCAGAGGGGCAGAATCACCTCCCTCGACCTGCTGGCCACGCTTCTTGTGATGCAGCCCAGGATACGGTTGGCCTTCTGGGCTGCAAGTGCACCTTATCGGCTCATGTCCAGCTTTTTGTCCACCAGCACCCCCTGAAGTCCTCCTAACGAAGCCAGCTAAAGAGTTTAGGTCAGTCAGGAGGATGCAAAGAAATGGTGCAGCTTTTCAAGCTCTTAGAAATCTGGAGCAAATCACTCAAGTCAAACTGCAAATCAAAATGTAGGCACAGTGTAGAGCCTGACTTGTCCTACACAAGTAAATCGTTAATTAGTATGCATATTTGTGGCAATGCAGACCTTGATGCGTGGAGCCATCATGACACGCAGTATTTCAGATGGGTTTGATAGTCTGCACTGAATCACATAGTCCCACAGCTGTTACTGGTATCTAAGTTGACTTAAAGTTTGTATGTATACATCTTTGTTGACAAGATAGTAGAATAACTGTATGATGAGGCTGGCAAGAGTTTTCCATAAGGACCCTCAGAAAATTGTGGGGAAATGCTGTTTAAGGGAAAGCTTTGTTTTCTGTGACAAAAAGTCAGTATTTTTCATTGAAAAATCTAATGAAAATGAAACTTTGAATTCTGGGAAAAGATTTGCAGGGCAAAAAATTTCTAATAACCTTTCTGAGTTTTATTAAAATATTTATTTGCTTCTTTCACTTCTGTTTCCACTCATTTCTTTCCCATCTCTCCTCATGCCAACTGTGCCACTTTGGACCCTCAACATTCCCTTATCATATTCTTTCTTTCAGTTCATTTGTTAGCTCCTCTGACTGTACCAAATGCTTCTTATCTCACTCTGTTTTTACATGTTATCTCCTGCCACAAAATAAAGTCCCCTATTCATGAAAGATTTACACCATCTCCTATTTTCTCAGTTGTTTCTGAATAATCACTTTTTGCTTAAGATCTTCAGACTTACACCTTTGGCAATAAACACTATTTATGCCTTCATTTATTAGATTCTTATTGTCCCCCAGGTAATCTTGCTCTTTACCTTTCCTTTGCATTGTAAATTCCTTTTGTATTGGTTCTTCAAGAATTTATAGTGCATCTGTTGCTCTGACTCTGTGCCTGGCTTTCTGTTAATGATATTTGAGCTGACTTGTTTAAATCTGTAGCAATGAACAACTGTATGACCTTCAGACATGCTTTGAAATTGTGGAGTAAACATTCTGGTTGATCAACAGTTTTCAGTGGAATCATCAGAAAATTATATTATTTGTTGTGTAAGGGAGGAATATGCTTGTGGTATTGAAATACAAGTTTTGGACATGAATCTTGATCAAAAAAAATGAATTCCACTTTAGTGTCACATTTGTGACCATTTCCCTGCTAAATCAAAGGCTGTTGGTATTGTTCTGGAGAGGAAATACTGCTTTTGTAGACTCATTTTTTTATGTGTGTGAAAGGCCACAAATATTTCCAGAATGCTAATGACATTTAACACTGTTTAGTTATTGTGTTGCATCATACACTGTGCTGTTATTTTTTGTCTTCTTCCATTCTTCACTTTTTCTTTCTTCAAAGCAATAGAAAATAGAATTAATAAATTTCAAAGCTTGGATGTTTGTCTTGTCAGAGTTGAACCAGAGCGCAGGCAGAAGGGAACAATCCCCTGACTGAATGAGATTCTGTAACCGAGGTGTTGGGAGTAATTTTTTAAAATCATGCTAAAACAAACACACAACACCCCTCTAAATTTCTTTTATAGTAACAATATTTCATGAAGCATAGAGAATAAGCTGCAGAGGCAAAAAAGGAGTCATCTCTGAGGAAGACATGTTTGTGGCTTATTTCATTTGTTTGACGGCACTTTGGTACCTTACATGCATGGTTTTGAGAGCTCCATTTCTTTTCCACTTTAAGTCCACAAAAATGGCTTATATATTAAAATAACGTATTTTTATTTTCTAATATCAGAATTTTCTACTTCTATTACACGCTCCTGATTTTTCAAAAGTTGGTACGAAATGAAAAAATATTTCACCAGATCTCAGAAATGGTTATGATAAATCCTAAAATAATATTTTGAGCCAAATACTCTATTGCTATTATTGTAATGGAATCACACCACAAGCAGAGAACTTACCCTGTTGTTACTCCTGCCATTTTGGAAATCGCAGGAATGACCAGTAAGCGAAATAAAGACATCTAACTTAAACCAATGGTAGCTTATTAATGTAGACTGGCTCTGTGCAACTTACTGGCATTACTTTCAAAATTTTGGGGCCTGCAGACTGTTGCCAGCCCTCTTAATTTCTCCATCTGTACTCTTAGCATTACACAGGAAATACAGTTGCACGGCTCAGCTGCAATCCAGTTATCACAGAATTGGGGGCTGCTGATGGTTGGGAGAACATGGTTTAGAAATCAGAGGGCAGAATATTCAGTCTTAGGGCTCTGCTGCTATCGTTGTGCTAATCCAAGCATTCTTTACCTCAGGCAATAGTTTAGATCCAGAAATCCTGCGTTCAGTTTATGGAAAACAACCTGTGGAACAAGACCTTAAACGAAACACAGAATGTATTTAACATTAATGTGCTTTGTAAATCTAGTCTTCTAGAACTGCCTGCCCACAAAGTCTTCTTTGAATCATTCTTCACCCTTACTAGCTGTCACTTAGATTCTATTTCTGTTTTCAAGTGCTGAAATGAACGGGGGTAACGATCTCCCTCACAAAGGCATTGGGAGTATTAATTAATTAGCACAGCTCTTGAGCAGCTATTGCAGCTCTTAATGGTTCCTTTGTAAATAGTAAACAAGATTGTTCTCAGTGACTTATTTAAGGATCTTCTGATACACTTATTCCAGATGATTTTCTTAACTGTAAGAACTTAATAAATTGGGAGCTATTTAGACACCCGGGGTGAAATCCTGCCTTCAGCTGAGTCAGTTGGAGTTCATCCCTAAAGAACATTGATGCCAGGATCTCATCAATTCCCCCACGAGCCAGGTGCAAAGCTATTACCTGTCTGTACCAATATATTGAAGAGAACTGCAGTGGTGTTGATAACTCTGTGTTGGATAATGGAAAAGTACTGGGTAATAAGAAGGCATCTGAAAAATACTTGAAAGACTCAAGGAGTGCAGAAAGGTATAGGTGAGGAAATCCTCCTCCATCGACGTCTGGTGGAGACGTACCCAGCATGAATAAAGATTTGCATTCGTTTTGGCAGACGCAGTGTGCCATGTGACGGTGCTCTTTTGACTCACAGGCAGCTGAAATAGAAATACATGGCAGTTTTAATTGCTCAACACTGCAAGTGATAATTTAAATATTGAGGTCTGTTGTAACAGTTTTTAAGGATGTGCTACTCTGTGAGTGCTTTGGATTTTAGCTGTGTGCAGTGTAGTAGACTCATTCTCTCTCAAGGAAGAAAAAAGATCATCAGACTTCTGATGCTTTTAAATATTGGCAACTCTCCAATAACTGTAATCGTGATGTTCATTTATGCAACACCACAACCTTGATTTGAGGTTTTAATAATTTTAATTAAAGGTATTATTTCAACCTAAACTCACAAATAAGGGTATAATCAGGAAGTACAGTGTTTTTTTCTTTGACATCAGTGTTACTATTGAGTTTGTCTTCCTATACACCATTTATCATATGGAAAAAAAATTGCTATTGGTGGAGTTTTATTTGTCTATATTGTTTTTAAACCCGAGGAAGCTGTAGTTGGGCTATGTAAGATGTTCCCTGTGAGCGTGCTGGGTGGCAACGTGAGCCCTTTCTGTGTCTGCAAGGGCAAACTGTGTTTAGTTAAGAGATGCTACTTACAGAGAGGCTGCAGTTTCCACTAACACTGTTTTTATTTGGTGAGAGACTGGGACTTTGTAGTGCCTTTTCATAGC
>NW_009213919.1:12852-23073 GCF_000690835.1 Fulmarus glacialis
TCGGCTTTCACACAGGTTACTACTTCTTCCCTGTTAGCAATCGTTTTGGTTATTGTGCTATTTGTGAAAATAAGCTGATTCTGTGTGACCATAGTAAATAGCCTGCTCTAGGAATGAGGTCTTCATCTGCCATTTCAGGTTGGCGGCCTAATAGTCCTTTGTGGTTTCTCCTACTTTTAGTATGTGCTGCTTTTTGCTTCTGCCTCAGCGCGTCTTTCATTTGGTTGAGTGGACACCCGCTGATCCGTCTGTGCTGCTCGTACACATTCTCCTGACTCTCCTGGGTCAGACCTGCTGATTGATTCACCTTATCTTACTTATTCCTGATACTTTGACCCTATCCGATTGCGTAGTCTGGTTGCCTGCCGATCCTGTTTGGTTATTTTCCCTTAACATTCAACACCTGGAATGCTTTTTATGACTGTGTCCCCTCGAAGTTCAGACTGTTGACTGTGCCATCCACCCTCTGCTTCTTTGGTGGTTGGATATGGAAACAGTTTCTTGCTTCGCTTGTCATTCTCCAACTAACGATGTGTCGTCTCATCTCTGTGTGGGTCTACAGCAGTGCCCATCGTAAGAGGCAGTCCTGGTTCTCTAGCTCATCCACCTTGCTGGTGACAGGAGGAAAAGTATGGTCAGGATCAGATTTTGCTTAAAAAGGCATAGACAGCTTCATTAGGAGATTTAAGAGAAGACACATTGCCCAAATGGATGCTTTACATCTCAGGAAAAATGCTTGAGACAAGTCTGGAATGATATTTATACTAACAGTGATAAGAGGTTTAGAGCTGATGTGGACCATTTGATCATGTTGTATGACCTGCTGCTGTACATCACAAGCAAATGTATTTTTTCTGGCTTTTCCCGTCTTAATCCTAGTTTAAAAAGTAGAATTCCAAATATTGTACGATTTCATATCTATTTTTACTGCAATCTCCAGCTAGACTGATTTCCAGTAACAGAAACTGGAAAGGATATAAAAAAGAGTATTTTTCATAGTTCATCTTTGTACACTTCTATGTTTTCTGGAGAACTGAGGTAAATCTTTCCAGTGTTGCCCACACATGCTTTCAAAAAAGATGCTCGGTGTTGAGCACTGAGCTGAAGAAGAATCTATCCAACTGTTTCATAGTCTGCTGTAGCTGTCTTTCCGTAAATAGATATTGATAATAACAGGAAGACTTTAAAAGTAAACAAATTTAAACAGCCCAACCTTAGGATACTCATAATTATTTTGAATTTTCTGCCTTGATAGTGGTGCCGGGTGTCTGGTAACATTTGAAACCCAAATTCAAACAAATTTGCTGTTGTTTATACCTGCATCATTTGGTATCCTGAGATTTGGAGGGGTCTTTTTTACAGAAATTCTTACTGCGTGCTGCATCAATTCCCAAACCGTATAAAATTTTCTGTTATGTCATATCTGATTTCTTTTTATTTTCAAGCTTAAAATTTTAATACTTTTATTTTCCTGCCCTGTCAAAACACTTTTATCATGAAATCTCATGATATCCTCAGTACCTGGTGACTACAGCATATTGCAAATATATTTGCTATATGCCTATTGCTTATTTATGAAACATATGCCCAGTGTTTGTCCAATACTCTGGCACACGTCACAGAAGGTAACATGCGGCACCTGTTCTTAGTTAAGGAAAATGTTGCTGATTCAATCAGAGACCTATTAAGGATCCCTTTGCTGCACACCCAAAATTCCACTGCCTGAGGGAAGAAAAGAAGTAAATTGAATAACTTTTACTGAAAGCACTGTTTCGTTGACAAATGTCTGCCCAGCCAAATGTTGTCCTCATTCAAATCCTTCCTCAGGATTTCCCAGCATGCTACCGCGCATTCACAGAGTTAAGCAGCTGCTAGCATCTATTAGCTGCTTATGAAGCTAATCATAACTTTCTCCTGCTGTACTCTTTTCACAAGTATTTGTGGTTTCCATTAATTATTTCCTATCATATAGTTAATAGGATTGTAAAATCATTGGTTTTAATCTTTTTTCCTATATGAGTCCACGGTACTTAATATGTATAGGTGCATCCATAATTGAAGTAAGTAACTTTTAATAAATTTCCAGCTTGCTGCAAGAGGATTTAATCAGTTCTATCGGAGAGCTGCTGATTTCATCCACAGGAAATACTTACCTATCCATCCCCTCGGGCTGTGCAGGAGATACACTTTAGATAAGAGAGCAGCCTTTGTACAAGTAAACTCAGACTTTTTCTCTACCTTGAGATGACACACACATCATTGTCTGCCTGAAGAATTGCCATGGACTTGTGGAATTGGGACTTGCGGAATTGGGACTTGCTGTCTCTCCAGTTTTATTTAGGATCTTCTTCTAGTTTTATGGCCTCATTAGCCCTTCTGTACCAGTCAGAAATAAAACAAAATGGCCTTTGATTTTCAGTTAGCAGTCATTTGGAAGTATTTTTATAAATGGGTATGATTTTCCTAAGGTTCTTCAAAGAAATGTAAACTGTTCTTAATATTGGTGTTTTCACCACCAAATTGGTAGAGAAATGGAGCTTTATTTAGAAAGAGGAATGTTTACGTGCAAAAAAAATATTTACCAGTTAATTGTCTGTGGAACCAGCAATGTATTATATATGAGGAGACAGAGCACAATGAAAGTTAATGTAAGAAATGTTTAGTCTAAACTGATTGAAACTTGTGTTCCATTCTCTACTGGGTTAACCAAAATTGTTGAGAATGCGGTTAGGGATTTTTAGAGGGTCTTTTGCTGTTATTGTGCATTCTTGTTTACATTTTGAGCTAAATATTTTTTAGCTTGCAATTTCTTTCTTATCTAAATCCTTTCCTAGCAATATGTTCCTTACCACAAGGTTAAATAGCCTGCTGTCAGTCTGATCCCACAATACGCATTGACTCCATCTGCATTTTCCATGTAGAACAATTTTAAGGTAAGATGTTAAATATTATATCCACAATAATATTTTTCATTATTGCCTTGAAGTGTCGTTGAATTAGATGCAATGAGCAAAGCTGAGGAGGCAGCAGAGAAAAAACTGTTCAAAAAGTCAAAGAATATAATGTACAAATACGAAGGACAGAGAGTCTGCATTAACGAAGCCTGCCAGGATGAGATCCTAAGACTAAATGAGTAGCCAATTAGAGCAGTTTGTTCTCACATAAAGACTAAATGCCATATTATACCATTGATCCACACCTTAAACACTCATTGATTTTTACAAGGTATTTCATCTGTAAAAGGGTGGTAAAAGACAAAGCTTTTAATGAAAATTCATTTGAAGAGGATAAATGAAGGTATAACCATACTATTTCAAAACCACTTAAGAAGATCTGTTTTTAGGAACAAGTACATTATATTGGCATATGCTGTGTCCAGAGCTGGGCTGCCCAGTACAAGGACACAGGCTGAACACAGCAAGTCCAGGGAAGGGCCAGTGGCACACAGAAGGGACTGGAGCATCTCTTGTATGAGGAGAGGCTGAGGGAGCTGGGACTGTTCAGCCTGGAGCAGAGAAGGGTCAGGTGGATCTTAGCACTGCATGAAGGGAGGGTGTAGAGGAGACAGAGCCAGATTCTTCCCAGTGGTGCCTGGTGACAGGACAAGAGGCAATGGGCACAGACTGAAACACGGGAAATTCCATTTAAACATCAGAAAAAACACTTTTACTGTTAGGGTGGACAAACACCGGGACAAGTTGCCGAGAGAGGTTGTGGAGTATCCATCCCTGGAGATATGCAAAGCCCACCTGGACAACAGCCTGAGCAACCTGCTCTAACTCTTCTCTGAGCAGGGGGCTGGACAAGATGGGCTCCAGAGGTGCGTGCCAACCTCATCCATGCTCTGATCGTGCAATTCTGTCACGTTGGACAGTTTTCTTATTGTCACAATGTTTTCTAGCAGCTCAGATTTTCAACTTCTGCAAGGCAACATTAATTTTATAGATTTTCAGATTTGCATATGCTGCTAGGAGAAACACCTTTTTCATGGTCAGATCCATAGATCTTGTGCAAAGAAAAATGTCCTTGTTTTTCCCTAGGCTAAGTGGTTCTGAAGGACCATAAAATATTTGCAGAGAAGAAAATACTTTGCAAAGGGAGGAAAACACCAAGAGTTCATTTTGAAAAAGAGGGGTGTTCTTGAAAGACTGTGTAACATTAGTTCAGGTTAAACATCTGCAGAATGATAGCCTGCATTATTCTGTCTGAGTGCTCAAAATTTTGTGCAAATATATCCAAAAACCTTGAAGAAAGTATTTTTTATAATTACATTTTTTGTATTTTTTTTACAGTTGAGTAAATTGACCCACAGAGAATGTAAGGAAACAGCGCAGCAAAGCAGTGGCATACGCAGACATAGAAACCTATCTAGCAGGTCTAATTTCTAGACTCTGACATAAGATTCCATTGCATTAATAGCAAATTACATTGTGTTATACAGTAAGTTTTATAATAAGGAAATTCTGATGATTATATTAAATCCATCAGAAGTTAATAACTTGCAGATTAAGTGACATTGTAGAGAAGAACAGGTTTGCTCTTGTTCTGTAAAACAACTGGTTTTGAGGGGACCTAAGAAGGTGAAATCACATCTGCGGTAGAAACTCGATGAAAACCAAGATCCTGACTCTCACATATGCGTTCGAAAAGTGCACCCTCTAGGTCTAACAACACACTGTAAACTAACAGAAGAGTAGCTGGAAAATAGTGTGAACAAAATGTTTGCATAAATATGAAGTTGGGCACAGCTGTTCTGAGAAAGCATGAAGCTAAAATAATATAGGAAATGGAAGCAAGGAATTCTTTTATGTTTAAAATATGAGCCTACGTGAGAAGAGATTAATGAGAATAGTTGTGAAAATGAATTCATTATAATATGAGCTATTTCCTTTTTTGGACCCGGTAAGTTATGGTTTCATGAATATTTGTCAAAGTTAATGTTGTGAAGCTGAGCTGTTGCTTTTTCTTGGAGAATAAAACTTGTGGTCTTCCTTTGTATTACATATTCTCTTTTAAAAAATGAAGAGAATGCAATGATTAATACATATGCTGCTAAAGTCTCAGAAGCTTGATTCAGCTATGGAACAAGAACATTTTGCTTCTTGTGAAAAAGTAATGAACTGTATAAATATAGGAATCAAAGCTTAAAGTTGGCTGAAAATGATGAACGGCTCTTCTCTTTGGAAACTTAATCTTTGTTCAGTTTCTTGACTTTCAGATAAGAAGAGCCATCAGGCTCTTCCACACTTGCTTATGCAGTATCACATCCACTATGGTGCTTATGGTCTTATGGGAAGAACAATGCCTTGTCCAGTTACGAGGTGACGTACTTGGAAATAATATAGCTGCTACTGCAGATTTAAAACAAACAAACAAACGAACAAAACCCTCATCATTTTCCACAGTAAAACAATGAAGCAAAATCTTTGTTGAAGGCAGTTTGCGTATGTATAAAAAAAGATGATAAGTTTCTAAATTCTAATTGCACAAAAAGCCTCAGATATATGCTTAATCTTGATTTTTAAGAAGCCAGTATAATCATGCATTAATTAAACTTGCAAATCTATTTTTTCTGAGATGTGTTTTCTTCTTGGCAGGATATTATTTTAAATTAACGTTCTGCTTTTGGGCAAACTAATAGCAGATTTCCAGGAAAGGATAATTTGCCTTTCCACAAAGAGTTTTCAAACATGGAAGAAAGTTTGTATTCATTTTTAGATTGTCCTCAACTTTCTTTGTTGTTTGTTACAATAGAACACAAGGTACTGAAAATACAATTCATAAAAAAATTGTACAAAACTGAGGACTTGAGAGATGGATAAATGTTTTTCCACAAGTTGCTCATAACTTGTAACCACTTTGGCCATATTTGATTTGTACATTGTAGAGAATTTTGACCAGAAATTAGATTGCAATGGTATTATTTATTATGCAGTATTGATTTATTTGATTAAAGGATTTATAAAAACATGGATTAATTAACCAGACTGTTTTAATGAAGTAATGAGGTTCCATGTAAAGCAGTACAAACCTTAGTGAGTACATACTCATATTCTAATTGAAACTGGTAGGTATTTGGGTACAGGATAAACATATCTCTGAATACTTGAGGTACACCCATGCTGTAGTTTGGTGAAATCACGCAAGTCGTAGGAATCGTAACATCTTAAAATTATACGTAGAAAGGCAAGAAATCATTAATATATGTTAGTCCAGTATTTTAAACAGTGCATAGCTCTGTTTGATTTTGCTAATGTATTAGCTGTTATAAACACAAGAAAGGAAATGTTTTAGATAACCACATATGCCAAAAAGTGCCTATAATTGTTTCAGCATAACCTCTGTGGGGTCAGTGGAGTTAGTCTGTCTGTATTAAGCAAAGGTAGCGCTGGTCTAAAGTGCAGCTGTTTGCCTGAGCGTACTGCTGAGTGTTCAAACAGTCAAAGTTACAATGCCCTTCAACATTCAAAGAACTGCATTATTTTCACAGTGTAAGGACTTCAAAATTATGTCTTCTGGGTAGACTTAGGCCAGTTTCATAGAACATACACCTCAATAGGGCATAAAATCTCAACGCGTGCTTATAATGCGGGACTTGAAACCCTTTGACAAAAAAACCCCTAGCATTATTTAACTCAAAGGAAATTTTGCCATTGGCTTTAATGGATGTAATTTTTTGCAGTACATTGGTTTCACCTTGAAAACTTGTTTTTAGTGTTGTTTATTTTTTTTTTTTTCCCTGAGGCAGGAACGTTCTGGCCTATGGAGATGTTTTGCAAAGTTAAAATTAGTGCTTCTGCAGCTTCTAATCTTATTAAAGAGAAATTCTTCTTCATGTATTGAAATTCTATCTTGAGTACTCAAAAATCTGCCTACACATATACACCTAGCACCATGTGAGATGTAGTGTAGTCTGTGGCACAGCACATCCAGGAGAGGAGGACGGTAGAGCACAGGGCGGTAGAGCTCCTGCACTCTTGGGAGCACAGGAAGGATATCTGAAAAAATCCCAAAGATTGCTGGAAACCTTTTAGGCAATTAAACTCAGAGCCCAGGTTATATGTAGATACCTAAATCGAGATTCATACTCTGGATCTGAGTCTCTAACTCATGCCTTTATTCAGTTAGCATAAAGGAGCTGAGCAAAATGACACAATACTGTCTTCTAACCATACACCCGACTTGAAATGTGCGAGTGTGTGTATATACATATATTTAACTGTAAACAAATTAATGATCCCACATGGTGCATTGGTCTTGGTACATGTTCTTTTGAGAGATCCTCTCAAAATAGCTTTCGAGATATCTCTCATCCTTGGAGATATTCAAAAGCCGCCTGGACATAGTCCTGGGCAATCTGCTGTAGGTGACCCTGCTTGAGCAGAGGGGTTAGACAAGATGACCTCGAGACGTCCCTTCCAACCTCAACCATTCTGCGATTCTGTGAGAGAGGTTTGCTTATAAGCAAATTATGAGCTAATAGGGAATATGCCAGTAGATGGTGCTCATGAATGTATAGCTTTTTTCTCACATCATTAACAATTTTTTGGTATTGAATGTTAGCAGGCTTCCAGCATATTGTTTATGTGGCTCTTTTAACAGTTGCGTAAGTGAAGTTCAGCACATACATAATTATTTGCAAGGTAAGAGCCTAAATGATGTCTTAAGGTTGTAGATGAAACTGATCCTGCACTAAGTCCCTCAGTTGCCTTCGTGTTAGCATGGCTCCTCCAAAACCAAATTATTTCCACCCTGTTTGAATTCCCCTCTACAGAATGACATTGTTTCTTGGCTCTGGAACTATCCAAAATCAAAGAATTTTGAGGACGTCAGGGAATTCTGAATGTGAACTGCTGGCCTCAGCGCTTTATCACTGCTAAATTAGGATAATAACATTTTCTGTTTTCTCAGGCTGCAGGAACTGACCTCAGAACTGTATTGGACTTGACTCTGCTGAACAGATGTTGTAATTAGATGATAAAAAAATCTAATTTGTTCCATAGAGGAAAGGAACAGAAAAGTATTTTATTTACATGAAGGGCATAACCACATTAAAACAGTTCGATGAAAACATTATATATTTCAGAAAGTTGTTACTGAATAGAGTTAGGGCTAGGGCTTATAAAAGACACATCTACAAGCTGGTATGTAAATGGTTGTTATAGACACAATGACCCACTGAAAATGCTGCAGTGAGAACTGGGTGCCTAAGCTCCAGGAAACTGAATGGGGAAAACTGGAAGCTCAAAGAGGCAGCTTGAAAACCTGAGGCTGAGTGAGAAGTCACCATAAATTAGCTGTTAGAGAGGGTAAATGAAGGGTATCTGAACTCCTACCCCATGGCAAGAGCTAATCTCTGTCATTTGATCCAGCAGTGGACGCCTCCATCCATGGAGAGAGCAGGGTTTGAAGCCCCCTCCCTGTACTAACCACGTCCAGATTTTTTTTCTGGAACAACTGCGCAGAACCTACTACTGTCTTTGTAAGGAAACAGGAGTAGCATGACAGTACCTGCCTTTTAAGGTACTGTTATATATAAAGTGGGTGAACACCTCCCGGGAAGTAGGATAGCTGCCTTCCGCAGCCTCCACTCACTGACGGGTCTCCCGGGTGAGAACCCCAACCACCACCTGCCAGGCTGGTGCAGGTGGGCACCCGCTCCTGTGCATGCTCTGCTCAGCCCAACAAGCAGTACCACAGGAATGGGACTGAACTGGGGGAGCAAAACAGAGCCTGACCCTGCAGCCTGGTGCCCCGGCATCCATTGGTGAGCTGTGCAGACGTAGGCATTTCACATGAAATAGTCACTGGTTAAAATATAGAAACTATTCCGAGACCAGGCACCGTGGACTACCCCTTCCAGGTGATTTCCCTAGTTGCTCCTGTGTCCTCGTGACGCTTGGTTTCCTGCCCACGCAATGCCTCTGTTTCAACAGCACAAGGACATTTGTCCACCTCGGCTGGCCTGCAGCCTGCCAGTTCACACACTCTCTTGGCAAACGTGGCTTTTGTTTGCCTCAGGCTAAGGAGGGAGTTCAGTCCAAAGTCATCTTTATCCCAGGAGAGGGTTCTCTTGCATAGATCAGAGGCTAACAGGTTTTTTTCTCAGCTGGTGAAATAATTTCTATGCACATTTCCAGACTTGTGACCCTTAGCGGAGATTGTGGTGCTCTGTGATCTGGGAAATTTCTCATACTGCCTGAATCCAACACTGAAGAGCGTTGTTGCAGAGGTCTGACAGAGAACGTCAGCGTGCCCGTTCGGCGCAGGACCCAGTGCCCCTGCCTGGTCAGCCGGGCAGCCCTCGGCACGGGCAGGCGCAGACCCGCAGGGACCTGTAGAAGGAGCAGCTGTAGGAGCTGGGAAAACCAGCCTGGGTCGCAGCTCTTGTCTTCAGCCCTTTCTGGATCTGACCCTCACTTGAATAAAATGCTGTCATTATTTAGTACCTTCTGTGAGTAAATTCATACTACTAAATGATAGGGAAATGGTGTTTGATAAGTTTTAGGCAGAAAAGCATACACTACCCTTGTTTTAGTGCAGCATATGGCAAAAGCTGAATGTTTTTTGTTAATGGTTCACATACTGTTTACATTTTATTCATATTATTTTGTTGGTCCTTAAATACAAAAATATCATTATAAATATTTTAGATGTTTTCTACTTGTAAGTTCTTTTCCCACAGCTGGTGATCTATTTTGCCAATTTGGGTTGAAGGAACGTCATCAGTTGGAAATCGAATCCATTTTAAAAACAGAGTTAGGAGGAGAATAAATTACAACACCTGCTAATAACCCCCCTGCCAGTTTTCCTATTTCTTTGTAAGATTTTTTCCCCCTCTTCTCTCTCACTGTGCCGGGGCTTGATCGTTCACTCATTGCTGTGAAAGGCAGCATTGCCAGCGGCTTTGCGAGGTGCAGGCTCTAAAGCTCTAAAGGTGGGTGCAGGGCTCGGCGTGGTGTGCTGTGGGGAGATGCAGAGCTGTCACCATGTGTGCTGGGTTTGGCTGGGACAGAGTTAATTTTCTTCACAGTAGCTGGTATGGGGCTGTGTTTTGGATTAGTGCTGGAAA
Source organism: Fulmarus glacialis (assembly GCF_000690835.1). Taxonomy (NCBI): domain Eukaryota; kingdom Metazoa; phylum Chordata; class Aves; order Procellariiformes; family Procellariidae; genus Fulmarus; species Fulmarus glacialis. Next base: position 22,925 of record NW_009213919.1, read on the forward strand.
CAGTGTTGGTAACACAGGGATGTTTTTGTCACTGCTGAGCAGGGCTTACACAGAGTCAAGGCCTTTTCTGCTCCTCACCCCACCCCACCAGTGAGTAGGCTGGGGGTGCACAAGAAGCTGGGAGGGGACACAGCTGGGACAGCTGACCC
>NW_009213919.1:23233-51602 GCF_000690835.1 Fulmarus glacialis
TGGTGAATGAATTCCTTGTTTTGCTTTGCTTGCGTGCGCGGCTTTTGCTTTCCCTATTAAACTGTCTTTATCTCAACCACAAGTTTTCTCACTTTTCCGATTCTCTCCCCCATCCCAGCGCGGGGGAGTGAGCGAGCGGCTCTGTGGGGCTGAGTTGCCGGCTGGGGTTAAACCACGACACCATGTCGCATGATGGACTGCCTGGAGCTGCTGTGGGGCCACCCCCCATACATCTGCATTCACGTATCAGCGCTGCAGAGACTACTCTTGGTAGAGATTTTGGCATTAGCTCAGTGTCTCCGTGGCAGAGCCAAACGCGGGGCGGGCTGGTTTGACGTGCCTGTGCCCTCGGACAGCCCGGTGAGCAGCTGAAAGAACTGACTACAGAGGGAAACCAAACAACTGTGCCCAAAGGACCAAAATACGCACAAAGCCTTAAATCAAGGGGAGAGGAGGAATAGAAGTACTCATAAATAAACTGATAGCTTTTTGTGTGTGCTTATAAAATTCATTTTTTAGCACACAGATTCCTGAGTGCATCATCTTCCATGAGGTACCTAGAAAATTTGTGAATGTGAAAGCACTACCAGCAGATGGGAAGCTGCTACGTTCAGCTTACACAAAGCTCCCCGTCCGTCTGACTCATCCACCCACCTGGTCCACGCAGCCAGCGAGGTCAGACTTAACGGGCGCTTTGCTTTCTCTGCCTTGTACCGGCACGTGGCATACCCTCCCCTGCAGAGCTGCAAGACCACTGCCCCGTCCTTCCCTGTTCTGCTCCCGTCTCAGCTGGGTCTGCCCTAGGATGCCTGCAGTAAATGAGGCCATCAGTAATGGCAAACTATCCAGGCAGCTAGGCAGAATCTGGGTAGCTGATAGAATCAGCTGGTTTCTTTATCATTAGTATAATGGTTTTCCGCCAGTGACCTATCAGAATACCTCCTCTTCATCCTCCCCTCTTCACACACGTGTACACGTAACCTTTCATAGCCAGACCTCCTCCTGTTTAGCGTTTTGGAGGTGGGACAGTGGCTGAAACTGCCTGATACTCATTCACAACTGCAAAATCGACAACCACTGCTATAGTGCATCAGCTCAACCGTTCATCTCGTTCAACATCTTGCAACAACCACTTCCAAATGCTTCACGAAAACGTGCTACTCTCCCTCAGTATGCAAGTTATACAATTACAAGCCTTAGAGGAGAAATTTCTTTTTAACCCCAGGCATCTAACTTGTCCTTTAGACATTTTTTTTCCCGAGGCCAGAAGGATGTTTTTGTTTGTCACATGCATACCTTTTCCTGTTTCATTAATATAAAGGTCTTGATAAAATGACTTTCAGTTTTTTCCAGATCATCTCAGGCAGGAAATGTTTTCTGTCTCCTCTGACAATTAATCAGTAAAAGCCTGTTCCTGTGATGCACAAAAAAAAAACGCCTTTAGCAGTGAAGTAATGATTAATTTATGCAATGTTTGAATGATTCTCATCAGTTAGCAGATACAATGATTTGATTTTCCTGTATAATGATTTCATCTTAAATATCTCACTTGCCAAAAGAGCCTGACAGATCTGATGTGAATACTATTTTCTTATTACAGTAAATCACTTTGCATTCAGATTTTTTACATTTTGATACTTGCTTACCTTAAAAGATAATTCAAAATAATTATGCTTTATTTTCATTTTGAAGTTTCGTTCCTTTGAATGAGTCGTTGATGAATTCCCTAATGCAATTCAGAATCCAGTCTGCTATTTTAAATAACCAGCTGCTTCATAAGAAGCATAAATGCCCTCTTCCACAGTGAGCAGTTCAGTCTGCCTACCATATTTTTTTTTCCCCTATGCATTCAACAGAGGCACTTCCGAAGATCTACAGGATCCAGCCTGCCTCGTTTAAATACTCATTACTCTCCTTTGACCACATGGGGTTTTTCAGCACCTTGAGAGACTTAGTCAATCAGATTAAGTGTCAGCCACCTTCACTGAAAATAGAGGGAAACAATAGCAAATGTTAGAGAAATGCATTTGGCATCCAGTCTGCCCAGCCCTTTTTGGCAGTGGGTAGTAGTGTGCCAGCAACCACCTTATGCATTTTAATAAGGATGCTTTTCAAACCATAGGGATCTATGGACTTTTAAGGAACCCATGATTAAATTGGGTGATTAAATTTAAGCACGCAAGGAATTTTCAGACTAACTGGGGAAGTACCTAATGAATTCAGATTTTCCTGGAAAGCCCACAGTGGATCACTATCTAGAAATTCAAGAGGACTTTATAGGCTCACCTCCCTGCTCAGACAGAAACCTCCCCTTGGTTTTCCCTTTAATACAAATAGATTTTTGCAAATGGCAGTGTAGGTTTTAAGCTGGCCTTCTGAACTTAGCATATAGGAAGGTCAGAAGATAGTTGAAAGACAACTTGGGGTAATACATCAATAGAGTTTGCAGCCTACCTACCTTCACTGACACCTCAATTGGGGTGTAAAGCAAACACCCCGGCTGATGGTTGGCCTTTCTATTATCTTACTGCCTGGGCAGGAGGCTGATGAGGATGCCAGCTGCTGTTCAGAGGTGGCTTCCTCTCTCATCAGTATGCACAAAGGTGTAGGTAACTAATTAATTACCCAATCCTGTGTTAGTGGAGTTGGCTAAACAGCTAATTCCTTTGTAGGCTTTATCACTGTCTAGTCCTGACCCTCCATCTCTCCTGCCCATGTTGAAGCTGGGGGTAGGAAAGCGCTCTTGAAACTTGCCAGGTAAAGAGGGAGCACCCTGGGGCAAGTGGGGGAAGAGATGCGTGTGGGTGTCTGAAAGAGCAGAGGCTGCAGAGTGGGTTCTTGTGGGGTTGGTAGTGGTGGAGTTAATTTGTGAGCAGTGGAGCTCTAGGAAGAACTGGGGGCTGGAGGGTGTGGAATCAATTAACTTGTATTTTTGGGTGGAGGGAGAGAGGAGATGCAAAACTTGTGCCAGGAGGCACAATATTTTGGAAAGGTATATAATTTCATGCAAACTGAAAAATCTTACTTTTTGTTGTAGTCTACTGGCAGATGAGATTGCTGGCACTTACTACAGTGCAATTATGTTCATGTTGCTCCTGGGATAGAATCAAATGCTCAAGTAGTTACCCATATATATTTGATGAAATGCATGTAAAAGTTTGCCAAGAGTATTGCTCTGTTCAGGAAAGTATTAATTGGAATGGGCAAGATAATAAAAGTTGTCTTTGCTGCTGACTTAAAAATAGTATAAATATTGAAACAAAAAAAAATCAGAAACTTTTTGAAGCTTAGCCAAAAAGGGAATATCCTCTCCTATGCTACTGTTTTTCATGAAAAGAAAGTTTTGTTCTCCTTTCTACGGTAGTCAAGAGACTTGTTTTGGAGATGTATGCAATCTACATCAAGAAGAAATTAACTCTTGAATAGTTCATAAGTCAGTTATTCCTAGTTGGATTATGAATACATCTAAGTTTAATTATTTTAAGAACATGCTTGCAAGTAAACTCAACGTCTGTTTTTAACAAAGAGTACAAAATCAATACTGAGGCATAAGTGTTGTAGTCATTACTTCTGTTTTGTTTTGTTTTTTTTTTTTTTAAATAGAGGCAGAAAATTTTTCCACTAACAGTAAAAGTAATGGGAATTTTTTATCTGTAGATGTGTGTATTAATATTACAGGCTCAACTGAAGGTAAGCCCTGTGCAGAGAGGCAGTACATCAAATTCTCCAATCAGTATCTCATTCTGGAAACTATGTTTATAGAGACTGGTCACAGAAGTAAGTAAAGGTCTGATTGTAGTTGAAGGACCTTAACTTTGGTTTATAGGTTATCTGGATTTTAATTAGCTCCCATTCAAGAATGGTACACTTACGAAAAATTCTGTTCTGAGGGGTTTCTACTTCTGTTTCTCTCCTCCCTATCTGCTACAAGTTGCTTTTTAATTATTTACCTGAGATCATAATGGACATCCTATTGGCTTGTAACTGTTTGGACTCTTCTTCACCAGATAACTCTGCAGGAGTGGTCCTGATCCCCCTCATGATTCCCTTGATGTGTCACAGCCAGGGAAATGCCTCTCTCTGTTGAGTTGCAGTAGCTGTCATAGGACACGAAAGAGAAGCAGACAGGTCTCTGCCACTCTTGCAATAAGTAAATTTGATTCTTAATCATATAGAGTCTGCATACCTTGGAGGTGCTCTTGGTGTCAGAAGAACATTCAAAGAGGACTTTAGTGTCTGATCTGGTCTGTGGTGGGGAAGCAGCAGAAGATACAAGTACCTTTTGGTACCTCACTTGGAAGTGCTACCATCAACTTGGAGACAAATGGGATTATGAATCTGTAATATTCAAACCCTGTGCATAACTCAGTTTCCAAGGAAAGGATTAGATAGGTGTCATTAGTTTAAGATTTTTTTCTTGTGTTCAGCCTGTACTTCAAGAACTGGAATATAATTAAAAACATTTCAAAGAACTAAGCATGATAACTTCTTGAACTTTTTTTTTTTTTAAGTTGCTGTTTCTCATTTTTTTTAGTAGTCTTTTGAATGTGGTGTAAAGATTTGATTGGTGAAAACACTTTAAATCATTACTTTTGTGTGTTGAAGGATGGGCTAGAAAACTCTACAGCTAGTTAAAACTCGTCACATTCGAGCCACTTGAGGAGTTGAAATACAGTCCATGTTATATAACTCCGATCATGACAAGCCCATGAATTCTTAAATATGTACTTTGATACTGCCTGACAGATTGATTTACTCTACACAGACTCCTTCACATGCATACACCCATCTCTCCGTACTAGAGCTCTGAATGGAAAGGGATTCGTCTCGCTGAAGTCAATGCCAGGGGAATCAGGCTCCTGGAATGATTCTAGGTTGTAGTAATTCCCTTTTTCCTGAGACCTAGTGTTAGTGTCTCTGATTTTTCTTTTCTTTTTTTTTTCCTTTTTTTTTCCCTTTTTCTTTCTTTGAGGCATTGTATTTTTAATTATATGCAATTTTTGCTTACAGATGGGAAAGACAGTTCTGTTATTGTGGTATATAACAGACTTGGAGAAATCCATCTTCTTTTCATGGCGTTTTTGTGTACTGTGTGCTAACAAATTTGTTTTGCTTAAGGGACGGACAAATTTTTCCTTTATTCACTGTCCTTAAATGTTCTTACCCATCTTTGTCCAGTTGGACTAAAAGTTCTTCAGAGCAGGAAACAGTTCTTACCTTTTAAGAAAGACTGAAAGTCGCATGAGGCCAAAGGACATTACTATGCATCAAACAACAAAAAAAATATTCTTAATTGCATTGGTCTTCCTACAAAACCTGTTCGGTAAAGTACCTGTTCACTCTTAAATCTGTTGTTGCGTGACATCTCATAAAGAATGGAGTGTGTCCTTGGCTACATTTTATAAATTATTGCTGTCCTAGTTGAATGTATAATACTCCTTGGCTGAGAAACTTACGGTATGAAATACTGTTTATTTTCTTCTCACAATACATCAGCACTTGAAGAGCAGCATAAACTTCAACATCCCTAAATATCATGTGGCAGTTTAATCCACTGCATTTGCTTACTTCAGTACAGTTTACATAGAACACAGCATGATTAAAACAAGTTCTAATGTTTGAAACTTTGTTTTGCCACAGTTGGAGATTTTAGTGTTTCTCTAGCCACAGTTGCATCTCTTGCTACTGCTTTGCTGCTTCGACATTCTCCATCTTTTGATATGCAATGCTTGATAAGGTCTTTAAGTTGCAAATAGAGTTGAGAATCGATGACACAAACTACTTAAACAGATATTTTAAAATGGTGAAAATTACCAAAATATTTTATAAGCAGATTATTTTTAACTTGATCTCTTCATTGATGATTATCTTTCAGTATAAAGCAATACATACATTCAGTAACTTGAGAATATAAACAAGATAAAATTCAACTGCACTTGGAAAAGCCTACTGAAATTGTTTCATTAATTGTGATTGAATAAGCCTGCATATGAAAAGATAGAACTTGTTGAATATTAATGAAGCAATAGTATTTCTGACTGTCTGCATCATACCCCAATATCCTTTAAATGTGTGCTAAATAGAGGATTTTTCAAAGCCTAAAGGTGAACTGTTAACGATAGTTTGGAGTGCTTGTGTTGACTGCAACATTTCTTTCATAGCCCTTTTATCATCTTTCAGAAACAAATTGGTGTTACTTGCATACGTTTAAGACGATTGTCCAATGCAGGTTGTCCAATGCAAGTCATATACTCCAGGAACATCTGCCCAGGAGTATAATCTTGAAATTTTAGAGAGAAGAATGTTTTTTTCAGCACTAGTCAAAGTGAAGAACATGGCTGGGGGCTGAAATTAAATTGAATGGCAGGATTCCTCAGTATTCTTATTAGTTTTCTCACAGGCTGCTGCTGTGGAGGCAGTGCGGTAGGTCTGGCTTTGAGACTTTAAGTTATGGATTGTATCTATGTAAAGCACACATTTATACAGTTATCTGCAAATAGTTATTTTACCTTCCAGTTGCAATGATGTAAGTCTACATGTTCTACTTAACCAGTGTTTATCCACTAGAATTGGACTAAGAATCAGCAGTCAGACTTCTGCATATGCATCCTGGCGTTGCTACCAGTACCCTGGAAGCAATGTCCCCATTACCAGAAAGCCCATTACTGATTATTTTAGTTATTTGATCACCTTCTGATAGGTAGCACATACTTACTGTACACAAAGCACTTACAGGAAGTTATCCTTTTCGGTAGGTGGCAGGAACGTTCTGGGATCGAGCTGTTGCATACTGTGCATCCCATAATATGGGATCTGAGGAGACTTCCTTTGAAAGCTGCTGTGTGTGTACTCTGTCAGCCAACGGACTAGTGAAAGAAGGAGGCAAAGATTAGCTAGCTCGCAGTCTTCTTCCTTGAACCCATCTCCTTCCTGTGCTGTCTCTGTAGTCCTTGAATCAAATGAACTTACAAGTCCTCTTTCTAAGCCAAAACTATCCACTCCCAGGAATTGCTGCTGTATATAACATGAAGTAGTACATACAGACATACAGAAATTGAATGTTTGATCACTGAGCATTCAGCTGGGATATTTCTATTGTGAATAGTTTATAAGCCAGAAAGTGCCAATTTAAAATTTTCAAGAAAGTGCGAAACTTCCTTATGTCTCAGTGTTTATGTATTTTTTTATGTGTAACATAGTCTAGTTGTTGACTCTGAAAATATTGATTTAAAATGAAACTGTTCTGTTCTAGAAACATATTTCCCCCAGAGAAACAAGTAATGTTCATTCTATGAACTGGAATAATCTCATAAACTTTGTTTCACTGTGTGTTTTAGGGATAACTGCAGAACTTTCTTGTGAATCTGAGAAGTTTGGTAACCAGGTCAAACTGGCTATTTTTAATTTATTTTTACTTTCATATAGAACATGCTGGTAAAGGGTTACAATTTTTAATTAAATTTCTCTTATCTCACTGCAATTCATCTTGTTGGTTGGTTTGTAGTGTTTTTTTTTTTTATTCACTGAATATGTGTATTGTATATTATTGTAATTATGAAAAGGTAAATAATGGTGTTCCTTGGCAGCAATATAACATCTTATTATTCTGTTTTAAGTTGTGTGAGATGACAAACAACAGTATTGTGTAGGCTCATAACACTACAGCAAATAAAACTTCAAGGATAAATAAAAGGCTTCTGTGGAATATGTCAAACTGAATTTACTCCAGTCCTTTAGGAATAACAAACTTGTTCATGATCCTTTAAATAAAGAACTGGAAAAGAGAAATGCAAACAATACATGAAATAGGAATGGAATTTATGCTATAGAAGTAATTAGGTTATTCTGCTCACAAATCAGTTGAAATAAATTCTTTAAACTATTTTTTTCCCATAACAAAGTTTATAAAAATGTTAAGAAAATAGACTGCGTATATGCAACAGAAAATGGCTGCTAGAGACTTTGCATCCTTTGTAGATCTTTGGACTGAAGCAATGATCTAATAACTAGGAAAGATCAACTGAATCTTCTGCACAGACATTGCTACATATCTAACAAATAATTCAACTTTTAAAAAAAAGTCTTCTAAATTTATTTATCATCTCTTTCTGTACCATTAGACTGGAACACATGTTGTTTATAAAGTACCATGTACATTTGCAGCACTAAGACTTTTATTAGTAATTAGGTCAATAAAATTCCCATTTAAAATCCCTTCATTATCTATGTAAGTGAAAGATTAACCCTCTGAAAAAAACACATAGGCTCATCAGACCAGTGATGCACACTCAAAGGAAATCTCTAAAATTGATCAGTAATAGACCCTAATAGATAACATAGAAAGCATGCACGGATTGTATTATCAAATAAACCTCAATACTATATCTTTACCCAAAACAGTCTAGACATTGAGATTTATACTTGCCATACACTGTCTTTAGTCTTAAATTGTTGCATTTCTTGGTTGGACTTGCTTTCAGGTGTGGAGCTGCCCTATCCCATGTAAAATGGTTTAGCTGTTCTCCATAGATATACTTTAATAATATAAATGATACTTAGTTCTCTATATTACTTTTTATGCATTATTGTCTAAAAAAATTGCACTTTTTGAGGGGGTTATTGAAAAGCTTCTTTCTGGAGTGAGTTCCTTAAAAGCCCGTTGTGAAGCCAGTTGATTCTCTTACATCTCCCAGAACTTTTCTTTATATCTAAAGAAATATTCTCTGTGCAGCATGGCTAAGCACTGCCTTCCTCAGTGCTGTCATCGCTGCTCTCGGGGTGTTAATTCAGTGCTGTATGCCACGTCAGTCTCTCTCCTTAATATTTCTCTTGCAAAGCTGTCCTTTCAAGTGTTCTTCCAATTTTAATGCAGTCTTCACCGTTATTGAAAGCATTTACCTTGCCAGACAGGGTGAAGAAAGAAAAACAGCTTTTTTTTTCTTCTCTTTAAGCTGGCTGCAGACTTCTTTCTGAGGTCGCGAGGGTCACAAGCACATTGTGCTTTTCACAATGCTCAAGTAGATTTTTTTTTTTTCCCCCTACAATAAAAATTTAAGTCTGTGTTCCCTTGTCAGCGCTTTCATGATATCAGCTGTGATATTGCTACTAGTATTAGTACACTGTGTCCATTGAGAGGCAATTTGATTGTTGCTGGGTCTGCTGCTTGTTTTTTGAGCTTGTTTTGTTTTGCTTGCCCCCCTGTTGTTTGGTTTTTTTTTCGTTTTTTTTTTTTTCTTTTTTTCCCCCTGAAATATGCATGTATAATCATGACTTTCCTCCCAAGGCATTACTGTTCCTTTTAAGGGTCTTAATATTTGGGTCTGGCAAAGGATTCCCACCTAACTTCTGCTTTATCATCTTTGGCAATTGTCTGTTGTTGCTTTATTATCTCTCTCTCTCTCTGTAGTTGTATCATATCTTAATTTGCTTTCCATGTTGCCTTTGTGTATTTTATAGAAGATCTGCTTTTATTTGAGAGTCCTCAAGAATGTGTTCATTGAACTTGAATTATTTGCTTTATCTGGGGGGGGAATATTGTAAAATGGCATTTGATTCTTCTGTGAAAACACTGTGGTCCTGCAACTTTAACCTGGATGTAAATATTTCACAGATTAAGGTGATAAGGAGTGCATAAATTTATGTGCATCAACTAGCATAATAAAATACATTATTGCCACACACTTTGTGTATGAATTTAAGGACTTGTAGGAATTTTCATTAATGTCATTTTGGTTATGTGTTTGTCACTTTCTATCCAGTGGATTTTTTTTTTTCTCTCTTTTTAAATTTGGATTTATTCTCCATGTAGAAAATCAAAATATTCTAGGATAGTAACAAATTTGTCATTCATTTCATCCTGGCAACAATCCTGAGTTGGCTGTAGAAATACTTAAATATTGCAATGAGGTGACTTACACCAGCTTTTACTTAATGTTTTTGGCGTAAGTGGAATAAATCCTGATTAAAAAGATTAATTTGTATCTGAATATATGAATATTCTAAGCTGAAATGGGATGGAGGGAAACCTCTTCAAGGTGAAGAAGGTACGTCACTTGGGCTGTGAGGCTGGGTAGTTCTGCTACAATTAAAGTAGCTGTCTGAGCAGGGCAAAGACCAGCCCTTGAGGCTTGGAGAACAAACTGGGAGCAGACTTAGGAGCACAGACTATGGCTTTGGAGTACTGTGATAAGAGAGCCTATGGATCACGAAGGCATTGTAGTTTGCACTGTCATAAAGCTTCATTTGGAAGCTGGGGTGTCCCGGTCCTCTTCCCATTCCAGGTACTTACCGTGTATGTACTTTAATGAATGAACATCCTTTGAAACCCTTATGCTTGCCTGATTCAAGCTGCAGTAACATGGCAGCCCGTACGCTCTGTCACAGCTGCTTTACATATGTGGGTTGATTAAGTGAATTTTTGACTTTTGTTCATTAACACGACATTTAAATGAGGTCCTAACATGTTAAGAGCATGTTATTAAGATGATGTGTGCATGCTGCAAAAGCTTAATTCCAGCTGCTTTACTTTGTTGTCATGATTGGCTAAAATGTCAGGTGATTTTTCTAACTTTAAACGTTGTGCACTTTTGGTGATTAGAGGGATGAAATGGAATAGAGAGGGTGAAATGAAATTCTTTACGACTGAAACTTTCAAATAAATTACTACGCTGCCAGACTGACCTGTAGACAACCGTCTTCTTCTAGAGAAGCCCATGTTTCTGTGAGTATCTGGGGGAAGCTTTCTTTATGCCTTTTAAAAGTAAAATAAAATTATTTTTAGACGATTGAAATATATTGAACATATCCCTGCCTTGCTGCCTGACTCGACCACACCTTGAGACTTGCTAAAGTCTGTTTTAAATTCACTTACCCTTGCTTGCAATATTTGCAGGGAGGCTGTTGTGTCATAATTGTCATTCCTATCCTCTGTCAAGTCAAAACTCAGTGCCGGCAATCTGCTTTGCAACCTGTCAGCTCTCCAAGGTTGTCTCTGCTCATGCTGGTTGAAGAGATTTTTTGAGCCACTGTTTTTGGGTGGGTTTTTTTAATTTTTTATTTTGGAGTAGTATTCCCCTTGATTTCTGCTGTTGCTTTCTCTTCCTGCTTTTTTAGCTACCCAATGGTAATGCACAAAACTGGAATCTGTGAGTCAGAGTTCATGTTATTCTGAAGTTCTGGAAAGTTTGGGAGGATTTGTAGTCAGTCCGCATTTCATGGAGGATTGGGATGTGTATATATTTTTCATCTTACAAGTATCATGGTACTTTTGTTATGAAGAGAATTTTCATGATTCTTTGGGAGACTGTGGAGAAGAAAATCTGTTTCACTGAAAACAGACACTTCCAATGCACTTGGAAAGGTTTCTCCTCAAAGCGACCTTTGGACCAAGTCTTAAACTGACATGGTAGTAAATCTGGCGCTGTCACTGAGCCTTCAAAAAGCTTAAAATGTAACTGTTATGACGGAAGTAAACGGGAAAAGATGGAAACACTTAAACTGAAATTATTTACCTCTTTTTAGATGAGTGTTTGGTTTGCTTTGTTCTTTTAAAATTTATTTTCATAATATTCCAGAGACCTGATGTTTAGTTGCATGTCCTTTGACATTAGTCAGTCACGGTGCAGGCCTTCTCAAAGGCTTGTGGCAGGCTGTGTGCCTGTGACATTAATTCAAAAATTTAATTAAGTTAATTCAAAAAAATTATCTCTAGCAAACTCTGATTTTTGTATTTGTTGGCTAACCTAAAAGGTACAGAAAGCTACATGTGCATGAAAACATAAGTTAGGTCACATTATTTCCTCTTCTTGAAAATGGCACAATGCTCGCATGGTAAGTCCTGGACACTGGTGTGAACCGTTGGTACTCTGAAGCAGAGTACACCAGTACAGCACTAGGCGTAGAGGGAAGGGTAGGAACTCCTCGGCTGAGTGTTAATTTGCGTTGAGTTCTGAATCGAGTTGGAAAACTTCTGTGCACTATCCCTGGCAGGCTTTCTTCATGTGAAATCTCTCTGTAGATGGATCACTATTAAAATCTGTGAACTAAGGAAAAGAAAGAGGAACACTTTTGTAGTCCTGGGTCGGTAAAGATTTCTGGAGTTGACTGGCTCTGCACCCAGAACTGCTAATGTAACCTGGAAGCCCTGTGCTCACAAGGTATTTGATATCTGAGGTGCTGGGAAGTACTGAGATACCTATGATCTTGGTGTCTTCACAACTAGTGTCCTGAACTTTACTTTCTGACACAAATTTTGCAAGAATGTTCCTTGTCTGTTGGGATTTGATTCAGTGAAGAATAGTCTACAGTTACCTTCAATGAGAACAGGCCTTCTTCTGAAGAAGATAATAAAATTTTATCGTAACTTTTTTGTTTTGCAGAAATGTTGTGGAACAGTGCTAACTAGAGTTGAGTTTTAGTTTGTAAATATCTTTATGGTTATTAGAAGAAGGATTATTTAATACTTGGCTGGTTATTATATAACCTCAGTTTGCAATACCTGTTAATCTACAGCAATATACATTTAACTTTGTTTAAGTAGGAAATATTTTCTTGTTTTGCTGTGTTCTTTTTAACAACAGAATATCATTAAAAAGCCAATCCAGATGCATGTGAAGTTTTACTGTAGATAGTAGCTGAAATTGTTTCCTCTTTAAAACTGAAATGCAAGCTATACATACAAAACTGTCAGATTTCATGTAAGGGTGCAACCAACAGTTGATGAAACTCTACAAATAAAGCCATTCCAGAGCAAGGGACCAAAACGGCTGCATGAATAATGTATAAAGATATTTATATAGGAATGTGACAGCTACAGAAATGTAACTACAAAGATCTCATTCTCCAGGCTTCTTCCATTGCTATTCACAGGAGAGGTATCTCAACTTTCCATTAGGACTGGTTATGAGTCCTGAGCAACTCATTGTCTGAGAGCCTTTGTTCAATATAGGCTCTTGGAGATCTCTACCAGATTGGTTTCCACTGAAGGGTATGTGGAGACTACCACTTTGTTTAAAAACAGAGCTGAAGGAGTAGGTGATCCTCTTAACTCTTCTTTTCACACAGTAGTTCAGGGATTGGAACACTTCTTCAGTACTTGTGTTTCAGGTGGAGTAGATTCAAATATGTGCTTGACTGTTTGTAAAGTAGAGAGCGGGTTAAGGGGGGGGGAAAGGTGGAGGGACACTCCTACTCTATCTTGTTCGATGGGATTCATTTGTCATAGACTTGTGGAAAAACTGAAGTGAATCAGAAAAAGAGCAATTAAGATAGCAGATAGGTTGTTCACCTGTGACTGCGGCATCTTAGAGTCCAGTTATATTTCCTACTTCTGACTTTTAGTTACTGGTGCATCAAACAGCCCTTGAGGAGACTGCAAACCCAAGCTTCCCATTTTCACCCAAGTGTCCTATGCAGGTGGCCACAGACTCAAGCCTAAGCTTGCTGCTTTCTTCTTGGTCCATACTTCTCCAAGTATGCCCGCTCTGGAGGAGCACTTGCAACTGACAGAGTTCCTGGACCAGGCTTCTCTATACCACAACATTTACGGAATGCCTGTAAAAGAGGGATTTGGGTCCCTTGAAATGAAGGAATTAATTACATTTGAAGTTAGCTGTAGTACTTGCCCACTTGCTCTGAGAAACTGTTGGATAAAACTGGGGCTACTAGCTATAATTTAAAACAAAATTATGACTCCTGGACTTTCTTGAAAGGAGGCTGTTGAGTGTCTGGTTTTAGAGCAGGTGCTGATGTATGAAATCTGAGTATAGAAGAGAATGCCTAAGACTTTCTGAAGAAGAATATTAAAGGTGCTCCTCTATTCGCTCCCTGTTTGTGCTAACGGAATTAGGTGCCTCCCTGTTCAACCTGTTTCGTCTGTCTTTTCTCCACCTCAGCCCCTGAACATGCTAATGTAAGGAGTTAAGGCAGATCTGATAGATAACCCTTCAGAAATGCCTGATTCTCTCCACCGATGAGTAGATGAACTCAGAGGGAGCAGCTTTGATTTAGATACCTGAATTTTAGCTTTCTAGAGTTGAAAAAGGTTAATCTCATCTTTTGCTGCTAAAAGGAAGCCACGTTGCTTAAATGTCTCACAGTAAGCGAATGGCCTTTTCTTTTTTACTTACCCATACAATTCATAGTGGTTTTACCCTTTTCAAGGTCTTGTGTGAACCTTACATTATGCTAGTTTAAAGAAAATTAATTGTACTATCAACTTTTTGCTTTTCCAGGGCAGAGTTGGCCAGAATGATCAACTGCTGTCTAATCGTGCTGTTAAATACCATAATTCTGAATACACTTCAGGCCATTTTTTTGTTGATGCTTTTGTTGTTGTTTTTTTTAATAGCTTGCTGTTTATTATTACCTGATCTGAACAGCTATTGTACATCTTACTGTAAGTAGTTTAACTAGAGAATAGGGATAAGGAATTGGCCAAACAGTCCCTTTCTGATGGATGACCCTTTATTATATAGCTAATAGTGACAAGTGGTTTTCTTGGAAGGGTTTGATCAATAAAATTCCCTTGGATTTATTATCCCATCTTTGTCTCCTTACAAAGTAACAGTTGCTGTTCTTGTAGGCTTGACTGGCATTTGATTTATCAGATGAAAGTTTCTGCATTGCCCAGTTGAGACTGTCATTGTAATGCTCTGAGACTTTTAGGACACCAAACTGTAAGATAAGAATCTGTTCATTGTTGGTAATTGGTGTAATGAAGATTTTTTTTTTTTTTTTAACGTTGTGATGTACATCATGGGTCAATTATCAAAGATTCATAGAAACTGAGTTGCAGAAAGGAGCAGGTTCTGCTATGTAGCATTGGGGTAGACTAATTGTAGTTAAAAGGAGGGGTTATGTGAGGCAAAATCATAGAATCATTTAGGTTGGAAAAGACCTTTCAGATCATCGAGTCCAACTGTTAATCTAACACTGCCAAATCCACCACTAAACTGTGTCCTTAAGGCCACATCTACACGTCTTTTAAATACTTCCAGGGATGGTGACTCCACCACTTCCCTGGGCAGCCTGTTCCAAGACCTGACCACTCTTTCAGTAAAGAAATGTTTCCTAATGTCCATTCTAAATCTCCCTTCCCGCAACTTGAGGCCATTTCCTCTCGTCCTATCGCTTGTTACTTGGGAGAAGAGACCAACCCCCACCTCGCTACAACCTCCTTTCAGGTAGCTGTAGAGCGCGATGAGGTCTCCCCTCAGCCTCTTCTTCTCCAGGCTAAACAGTCCCAGTTCCCTCAGCCGCTCCTCAGAAGACTTGTTCTCCAGGCCCTTCACCAGCTTCGTTGCCCTTCTCTGGACATGCTCCAGCACCTCAATGTCCTTCTTGTAGTGAGGGGCCCAAAACTGAACACAGGATTTGAGGTGCGGCCTCACCAGGGCCAAGTACAGGGGCACGATCACCTCCCTCCTCCTGCTGGCCACACTATTTCTGAGACAGGCCAGGATGCCGTTGGCCTTCTTGGCCACCTGGGCACACTGCTGGCTCATGTTCAGCCAGCTGTTGACTAATACCCCCAGGTCCTTTTCTGCCAGATAGCTTTCCAGCCACAATGCATCAGGAAGTAGAAGTCCAGTGTAGTATTTTCAGCCTCTTTTGACTTAAACATAGCTGCTGTTTTAGTCTCCTCCAATAATTTCCCAAAATTTCATTACAGAGGATGAAGATACAAGCTCTGATAAGAAGCAAGCTAGCAGCAATGAGGTCCTTCTAATAAAAGAAGGAATTTGCCTGGAGCAGCTGCTTTGAGAGGCCCAGTAGCCATCTCTGGTGACTGAGGGAGGGTAGATGTACACTCAAGGTAAGCTGCAAGAGAAAACAGTTCTCAATGGAGACCTTATGGTGCCTCATAAGCTCCCAGAGACTGCGAAGTATCTAAGGAAGAACCTTGCCATCAAATGCTTGCTAGTAGTGACTTCGTTCATCTCACGCTCTTCTGTTCTGCCTCTGTTTCCACCATTGGAACAGAATGTTTAGTTATAAATTAATCATGTTATTTTATGACTTGGCTTTCACCATTGGCCCTGGGAATGACAAATTAATACACAGAATCACAAACTTGGACTTTGAGAGCCCACGTGAGCTGTGCCCAGCCTCTGCAAAGTCTCACACGCTTTATCCCCTTGCTGAATCATAGAATCATAGAATCATTAAGGTTGGAAAAGACCTCTAAGATCATCAAGTCCAACCGTTAACCTAACACTGCCAAGTCCACCACTAAACCATGTCCCTAAGTGCCTCATCTACACGTCTTTTAAATACTTCCAGGGATGGTGACTCTACCACTTCCCTGGGCAGCCTGTTCCAAGGCCTGACCACTCTTTCAGTGAAGAAGTTTTTCCTAATGTCCAGTCTAAACCTCCCTCGGTGCAACTTGAGGCCATTTCCTCTTGTCCTATCGCTTGTTACTTGGGAGAAGAGACCAACCCCCACCTCGCTGAGGTTGCTTGAGCACCAGTTGTCCTAAAAGCTACAGTTTTAAAGAGTAGGTTTAGTTTGAAACTATACCCTTTGTTCCTTTAGCAAGCAAGCAGCAAGTGACTAGGAAAATACATTTCCTCTTCACAGTGACCAAGTCACTTGTTTGTGCCTGTCTATCAGCTGACCAAATGGCACTTCATTCCTGATAAGGTACTCTGGTTTCAACTTCAATACTAACTGGTGATTTTTTTTTTTTTTTTTTTTTTTTTTTTAATTTTTTTTCTTATTTCAGGTCAGGCAAAGGATTTACTTCAAGTCACAACCTGTGTAGGAGTGCTGTGAGGGAAATCTAGCCTACCAAAAAAAAAAAAACGTTAAAGGGAGGAAAGGTCTTCTTGTAGACAGATGAAAGTTAAGGTTTGCCTACTTTGTTCTCTAACAGCATAGTTCTGTAGCTAGAGATAATCAAATATATGTCAAAACAGTTAATGCCAGAAAATACACCTGCTCATCACAGTAATCTTGTCGCTCCTGACCAAAAAAAAAAAAAAAGGCCAATATGTTCACTTTAAATGAAATTAACGGGCTGCTCTACCTGGCAGAATGCTACTTCATCTTAATTTTTCTGCTCTGATATCAGGACTTTATAGAATAAAGCCTAATTTCTCATAAATGCTAGTCATAAACATATTAACATATAAACAATTCATGCAGAGTTATTTTGTGGGAGTTAGAGGAGTAGAGGAGTTAATATTTATTGGTACAATGTACTAGGAATGCAGCCAGATATCCACTGATGCAGGCTGTGCTCAGTAGCAGTGAATGTAAGATCAGCAGCACATGGAGTGAAAGACTGGCAAAGCCAGGACTCTAATGCATAAACAGAGAAGTTGGATTTGTGTGTTAAAATTGTTATTGTACAAAAGACAGCACTAGAGAGAGCATTTGCCCTGGCTTTACCCCTACTTAACTAATTGCTCCCTAGCTAGCTGCCGCTATTATGGTTATAAACCGTGGTGTAAATGCCTCCAGTTTTCACTCTAATTGATCATAATAAATATTTTGCCATCAAAGCTCAACTGAACCTTTTCAGTGGTTTACTAACAATTATTCTCACTGGTCTGTCTCCTAAGTTTGGCATATCTTTAACCTAATGTTAGTCTGCAGAGACCTGAGCTTGTCCAGATTATTTCCATAAATCTTGCATGTCCTTTTTCCAGACATATTTTTAAGATCTGTTGCTTTTATGTGGGCAGTACTGAAGATCAGATAAATATATTCCATAAGCTTGAAATAAACTCCACTTTTCTTAAGAAAAAAGAGAACTCAACCCAGAGAGGCCTTTGGAAGTACAATAATGACCAAGATAGAATTTATGCTCTCAATAGCTAGAGAAAAAATGCAGTGAAATGGCCTATGGGCTTGGCTAGCAGTCATAGGAACTGCATATATGAGAAATGGAGTCATTTGCATTTTGGCTGTTCCTTCTTGTAGGAGCGAGCAGCTTCAGTGAGGGGTGATGCTCAGGAAGGATGCCTGTTGCTTGCAAAGTTATTAGGCTTGCTTTGCATCTGTGCAAGCAGTTTGCTCAGTAAAAATATATTGAAATTAATAGGAAAGTATAAATCATTGGGATTAGCTAATTGGAAAACACAAAACCAACAAGCTAATCAGTCAATCTTATTTACACAGTGGGCCTGTTTGACCTTTAACGTAGTCAGTGTGTCTGCAATATTGTTCAAACGGTAACTCGTTCTGTTAGCATGCTTGGGCTTGTTCTTTTGATCCAGGGATTGTGCTACACCGCACTGCTTATGCTAGAGAGATGGACTTTGTATAAGGAGGAGTCCTTTATGGTAGACATTTCTTTTATTAATGGGGTCACTAAGCAGCAAAGACTTTGTTGATCTCTCACTTGTACATCTACAAGTCTTGATGCTTTAAAGAATTCCACTCCTCTTCTAGAGCCTGTTTCCTCTCCAAACAATGTAGGATTCATTAATAAGTAGCAATAGCTTTTACAGCAAGGACAACTTGCAGAAATATTAGCGTGGTAGTTGTATATCCAGCCAAGGAGGGCACACAGCCTTTGTGACTACTGTTGTCCAAAGGAGAGCTCATAGGACTTGTAGAAAACCCATTTGTGCTCTCACTGCAGGACTTGTGGCTGCTTTTAAGTATGAAATGCTGAAGTTATACCTCAGTGTGGCTGTATTGCCTGTCTCATCAAATGTCTGGGACTCTTCTTTCATTTCTTCTTCTTTAGCTTTGTATTAGGTACTGTATATTTCTGCAAAGCTATTTGATGCCACAGTATCCATGCCACACTGTGGCTGCACTGTGTCTTAAATTCCCATTTTTCCTCTGAACTAACATTCCCCACATGATCCATGGCACACATAACTTTAAACACTGTTCTTCAACATCTAGCAAGACATTCTAAAACATTAAAGTCTATCCTGAAGGCTTTATAATGATGTGATCACTTTCCCTCTTGAACTTCATTCGCTCTACAATTTTCATCCAGTCTCCAAATTTTAGCATTCACTGTATGGGGGTAAATAAGTGCCTTCAAGTTATACTTTTTGGTCCACCAGAACATCCTCATAAGATAGTATGAAGCCAACCACCTTTATGTTTTGTTTCAGTTGTGAATATTTGTTGCTTAATTAAAGCCCCAGCTCCATGAAGCAAATATTTACTGGGAAAATTTCAGGTGTAATGCAGAAGTGGTAAGATGCTAGTCCTCATGATGTTGCGAAAAAAATTGATAATGTGACAATAATGTGCACCAACAGGTCAAAAAGAGAAGATAAAATCCCAGGCCTTTCTTAAAGCCAATGGTGTGATTTTCAGGGTACCAGATGGTGTGGTGGAGCTGGTGAGGTTTGTGTTTGGCATTAAAATGTATTGTAATTTTGCTTCTTCAGGGGTAAAAAAATTGCAAAGTCTTTTGCAGTACCTTGAATAGAGAATTTTCAAGTTTATGGCTAAGGATTGCAAAAGTTTCTTATTCTGTGGGGTTGGGGCTTATTTTTGTATTAATACTTGAAACTCTTAGGTTGTCAGTTTACTGTTTGGATGGAACGGGCAAACTTTCAGCGAACGTCTTTGCAATATTAGTTTGATTTGCTGACATTAGAAGTCTGGATACATTTTCTTTCTGAACATACAGGTTTTGCCTGTGCAGTGGAGGGATTTGAAGTTTATAGCACGGATATGCTTTTTTACTATGCCTGTAAAAAGTCCACTCACATTTGGCAAAGTTATAAACATTTGAAAAATTGCATTTCACACATTCTTGGTCAAGCCTTACTAGAACTTTTGGCAGTTACATTTCCAAAAGATTACGTATGTATTGGATGTTTGCTTCCCTCAAGATAGGACTTTCCTTGAAATTGCTGCTCTGAGTTGGACAGGTCGAACCAGTACAACCAGAGGAACTGAGATCAAGGAATTTGCCTGTCATGTTTTCTAGTGAGCATCCTGTTAAGATCAGTTAGCACATCAATATGAATTAAACATTGAGGATTTAAACTTCAGAAGAGATAGGAACTGGGCACGTGGGTGAGAGTGGTTGTTAGTGAAGTGGTAAGTTAGTTGTGTTTGTCTGCATGGCTAACCAAGAGTGGGAGCAGGACTGCGATAAGATGAGGATCATAGAAGGGAGTTCTGGCTGAGCAAAGGATGGGGACTGGACTGGTGGCCTTCAGGGAAGGGCATGACAAAGAAGTGAGATCCAGTGAGGAGCTGGATTGCATGAAGAGAGTATACTGCAGCTGGAGAAAAACATGAGAGGGTAGAGAGACTGGGTGGAATGGCCTTGGTATGGTAAAGGAGAGAGACAGCCTGGGTGTTCTGGATGCAGTCTCCTATGTGACTTCAACATGAGTTCTACCAGGAGATAAAGTACTTCAAGTGTGCTTGAGTACAAACCACGTGACACTGAGTGTAGGTGCAAGCAAACTTTTTGCTATAAAACAAATGCCTTCAGTGTATTAAATTGCTAATATAGATGCATCCAGTGTCCCCCAACAATATTTGCACATGCTGATGCAGAGCTTCTCAATCATTCGGTTATATTGGCTACCCCTTAAAGCCAAGGTTCTTGTTACAGCTTTCTCCCCCCTGTTTTTTGGCTAGACCACCTTCCCTTTTGTTTTGCATTGTGGAAAATCCTTGCGTTGATTAGACAAAGATCTATTAAAACACTTTCCTGAAATTGTTTTTCTATAGCTTCTAACTAAACTTACCAGCTGCAATTAGAGAGGAGCCAGCAGGTTGTCCTTGGTGTCAGTGGAGGAATCTGGAGCTTTCAGCAGCAGAATTTGAGTTTCCAAGGTTTAAAAAAGAAGAGAGGAGAAGTTGTGTATCTACTGATTTAGTTCTCTTAGGAGGTCCTGCATTACGTCTACTATAAGTGGATACTATGCATCTGCCTTCATTCTTTTGCCTGAAGCCCAAGGTATGGGAACCTCCAGTACCTCCAGTTTTATTTGGAACACTGCTGCAGTTGTTCAGTGCTTTCTTGGCCTGTTGGTATCCTCTGTAAGACAAGAATTACTTTCACATAAATTTAGCATTCCTTCCGTCACCCAGCAAGGACAAATTGTCATCACCATTTTCCCCCTCCCCCCCTTTTTTTTCTCTCTGTAAATTCATGGGTTGTTCTTGTGATTCCTGTCCCCCCCAAATACTTTGTCATTACTACCCTACATCTTCATATTCATACTTTACATATCTTCCTGTATGTAAACATTTTGGTTTTCTGTAATGTAGAAGCACCTTCATAGACCTTCATAAGTTTATGACATTTTCTCTCTTTCTGTATAACCCAGAAAGGAGATAACTTGGCCTTTTTTTTTTTTTTCTCTTCTTGCAAATATTCTTTGCATAAAGAAAAAACAATGTCTGGCAAAAGTGGAAATCAGATGATGTGTCAGCAGAACCTGAACCTGCTGAAATAACTTCTGCGCCCTGACCCACTGGGTTGAAGCTGATTGACACAGCTCAGCATGATTGTTTGAAGTGAAAACATAAGGAAGCAAAGTGATCATTTAACAAATAGCTCCTTTGTGACTCGCCTGTTAGCTTAGGAAAGAAAGCCATTTTTTGACTTTAGGAAGTATGCTTTTCCCATTATACATCAGCATCATTGTAGTTTCGGCCCATGTGCAGTTGAGTAGGCACCAGTCATAGGTAGCTTCTCTAACTCAAGGCAGAAGTCACCCTCTTTTCCCTGCTGTTCTGTGCAGGTTCACCTGCACCTTGCGTAGGAGTTCAAGGTCTGAAGCAAGCATGTCTGGTTTTTGACTCATTATCTTCCTTCTGAATGTCATTTGAACAATACCGTTCTGGAAGGCAGAATAGCCAAAGGATAGCAATGCCTGATTTCCGCACTAAGAGATGACTTCTTGGCTTTGACAGAAATTTTCTAAAGAAAAATAGGATGACATTGCAGCACTTTAGCAAAAATTTTGATATTGAATTGTGGGGGTTTTTTTCCTTTCCTAATAGCATTCTTTTGTTTGCTTCAAAGCAAAGGGGAAAGAAAGACTCATAAATTGCTGAACTTGCGTACAGGTTTTGATTTATGTTATCCTGGCCAAGAGAAGTAAATCAAGTAAAGATTCAAAACTATATAGCTTTCTATAGTTGCTTACTTTTTTCCTGATTATAACATGTTCTTTATTTTTCTTAAGAAAAGTGGTTTCTTATAAACATACAGCTGAATTCTTCTAAGATGAATAGAATGTAAAATCAGTTAATGCCCAATGGAAAGGAGACCAGGGTAGAATTACTAGGCTTCTCCCAGGGCACATGATGAAAGTTTGACCTCGTGTTTAAAAGGAGTAGTTTAGGCCCAATCCAAATTGCATTGAATTGAGTGGAAAGAGTCACTGTACTTTTAATGGAAAAAGAGTTGGGGCCTTTATTAGTAACTTTAATATAGTACTGTCTCAAGAGGTTGCATTCTACTGCATTTTATTTTGAATATGACTGCCTTGCTGCAAATGAACCGGTTATTGCGATTTCAGCAGCAGCAGACAATTTCTTGAACAGATTACCATTACGAGTAATGGCATGGAGGGAGAAAAGTTTATTGCCTGCTTGAATTTTTCGGTGGATGAAGAGCTAGAAGCGCAAAAGTTCAAAGAGGAGATGCATTCCTTAGTTTTGATGCACACTGCTGTGTTCCAGAAAAAGGGGGGCTGCAGGGGAAATATATGTGGATATGGAAAACATGTAATGAAATAGCTGTTTTACTTGCAGTTGGAGCTGAGGTGCTACAAAAGGTCCCAAGAAGGTGGTTATGAAACCTTGATATTAAGCATTGTCTGGAGGAAGTGGAGCAAAACTTCTTTTCATCCTAGTAGGAGAAATGTGGAGCTGGCTCCTTGCTTTTCCCGTGAATGATGCATCTCAACGCTGCAGAGCAGCGCAGCACAGAGACAGTAGCTCCAAAGCTGGAGACAAGGCAGTGGTGTCAGTGCTGGGCTGTGGCAGAACTAATTTATGCTGGTGGCCCCATCTAAGCTCTGGACTTGGTTTGCTTTGCAGGGCATCTAATGCCACAGCAAATATGTTGGGGGGGTTAGCTTTTTGTTTTGCCCCTCCATCCCCCCAGGAAAGAAAGAGGACCTTGGTAGACTCTGCCAGCCCAGCTTTCCTCCTGACATGTTAGAATAAATTGGGAATAGTTCCCAGCTCCATATGTGTATTCCCACGTTCCCTGGGATAAAGGTATGCAGGGTCTAGCTCTCACCTGAGCGGCTTTTATCTTTCAAATCTAGAGCTGGCTTGTTTAGATCCAGATTATATGTATCTGGATGATGCTGTATAGCCAATTCTAGGTAATGCCTTTCTGAAGCTTACTTGGTTTTTGGCTACTTGACGATTGGTGTATTTCTGGATTACTTATCTTCTCTTTTAAAGGCTGTATTTTGCATTTCTGCACTGAAATCAATCAGCAAACACATTAAAAAGTTAGAATACCATCTAGATATGATTTACCTGGCAATTTCATTGCCATGTACATAGCAATGAAAATACAGCATTGCTTAGAAAATCAGAAAAAAATGATTTTTTTTTTTAACAAAACAAATCTAAAATCTACTTTAAATTTACTTTTTCTGTCACTTCACTCATGTTTTAGAATATACAGGCATAGTATTGTGAACTGCTAAAATGATACAAATTAAAATTTGCATTTATTTTCTGTTTCAGTGCTGACATGAGGTGGCCCTGAAGTGAGATAGAACACAAGCTGCTTAAGCTCGTCTAAATGTCATCTTCTAAACATTGAAGAAAACAGACAATTTCACAGAGACATTAGTTTTAAATATGGTCCCATAAATGTACTTAAAAATTGCTTTTCAAATGAAAATATAATAGAGCATCATTGTTTACAGAGTGTGCCATTAACTAGCCATGAAGCAAAGTACTTCTAAAACCTTAGGTTTGACTCTGAGGTTTAAATCTCCTCCTTCAAAGGGGAGAATATTAGAATATTCATTCTCAAAAGCTTCAGAATAAGAACTAATAGGTCAGAATTGGTTTGGGTTGCTTGCGATCAGGAAAAACTTTTTATCTGTTGGAGGAAGCAGTTGTGGCCTGCAGATGCCCTGGGAAATTGGCCATGTGTTGGCCATCCTGTGTACCCAGCAAGGAGTGCTGTAAGGACTTCACAGCTTAGGTGCCTGCTCACATGTGGTTTTGGGAAACACTTGTGTGCTCTTTTATGTTGTCAAATATAGATGTATGTATAAGATTCAAAGAAAATCTTTAGCAAAAGTAGGTTTAAATGTCTAAATTGATGTACTATCAATTGATCGAGACCAACAAATTAATGAGCTAGTGATAAAAAAATTACTAAAAATGACACCAAAAGATTACAAAAATCTACTCATATCACCTGATGCTCATATACTTTCTTAGGGCAAAAGAAATGTTTTCTCTATTGGCAACTTGTGATAATAGCACCATACAGCCAGGTTTCTTGAAGAATGTGGTTTGCGTATGCTGACTTTTCTTCAAAGGAGTTGACCTATCTTCCTTCATGCAAAGCAAATTTCTGAAAAGAGGATAGCCTATAAATAAGGAGATGGAAGTGGGCTGTGTTATGGCGTGGTAACTGCTTTCCTCTTACAATGTTTCAGCAATGCTTGCGATTTAGCTGTTTTTTATTGTGACCGTTCCCAACTCTATTGCTACTCTTCTGCCTTTGTCAAGGCCTTACGCTGTTGGAGATCTCTGAACTCTGTCCAGACCTCAGTTGGTGCCACACGAGGATCTTCTTTGATACCCCACAAAGAACTTGGAGGTTGGGCATGGAAGGATAAGAGATGCATATTGCAAAATTGCTAATTTAGCATCAGTCCAAACCAGTAGAGGATCTGCCAGGGCACTGGTCGCGAGAGGAGACAGCTGCTGCCTTTTTTGTGTTGAGCATTTACTGGTGCATCTATTCACAGGGTGAGAGAGAGCATTTCTTGGCCCTGTCACCAAATGGTTTGTGTCCCTAATTTTCTTAGCAGTTTGCATGGGCTTAAATACTTATATATTTATTTATTTTTACAATTTAGTCACCTGAGTGTTGTTTAACTCCAAATTTTACTTCAGAGATGTATAATTTCTGATTTCATTTTCTCAGTCTAATGATGTGCATTAGCTAAAACCACCCTTAATGCTTATGCAGAACAGGAGTTTCTTTACAGAGCAGTGCCAATGAACCTCTAAGCTATTCTAATGCTTCGTTTCTGATCAGATTATTATTTCAAGCCAAAATGTACATTACTCTAGCTTCCAGATAATCATAGACTACAGTCTAGACTGAATTTCTGCCTTTGTTTCCCTTGCAAGGGTTTGTATCTTATGTTTCCAGAATGGAGAACTGATATTCACATGCAGTGATTTTGCTGCAGTATATAGTATAAAAGGGGCTCAAATAGTTTAGTGTTGTTGTTTCCATTAAATACAAAATATGAAAACTGTCTGGAGGAAGCAACATTAAATTAGTACAATCACGTATCACTCTAATCATAGCAAACATTATTAGTAGTAGTATTTCTACTAACTGCTATGGGCATGAAGTAATTAAAAAATAAATAAATAAATAAAGCAGGGACATGCACACTTTTCTTTTTCCTAAAATGAGCTAGTGATTGGGGTGTCAGTAAGAGCAGAAGCTTCTAAAAAAGAGACTCTTCTTAGGGCTTTTTTTCTCCTTCAAATATCTGGACACCTGTTTTCTTCCAGGCCCTGGTGGTGTAGAAAGAACACTGGATTTTTGAGTTTGTTTGGTTTTTGTTTGTTTTGGTGGTTGTTTTTTTGTTGTTTTGTTTTTTTTTTTTTTAAATATAGTAACTGAACCAATATTCATTGTAACACCCCTGCCACTTCTGTGACAACACAAGGAATGCAGGATGCCGGGCGAGGTAATCAGCCTTTTCTTTCATCATGTTATTAGCTTCGTCTGTCCAGGTTGGCACTTTTTGTGGTTATGTATGTCAAATATTCAGGATTATTTGTCTGGCCACACAGCAATACTGTGTGGCTTTGTAACGCTTTGGTCAGTCACCTTTAATGCACTTCCTTTGATTGTCTTTACTGATGCTGTTTTGTGTCTTGGCCAGTGGTTGCTAATTTCTTTCAATTAAAAATAACCCTTTTCCACTGCTGAAATGTTTCACTTGCTACTCTGTTCCATGTAGCATTAAAAATTTGTCACTCTCTTAAATATTTTTTTCCTTTGGGACTGGATTTCAAAAGAACACATGAAAAGTTTTTCTTTGTTTTGTATTGTTTCATTTACAGTAGCCTGAATGCAAAAAAGAGGCATAAACAGCATAAATTAGCCAGCATATTTAAAGTTGAGAATATGTACTTAGTAAAGGTATAAATCTTTATATTGTGTAGGTGATATCCAAAAACTTGTATAAACTGAGCAATTAGAATTCTTGCTTGGAAAGAAATTTACTTAAATTCTCTTTCCATTAGAAATATGATCAAAGTGTGTGCTGTTCTTAAGGAAATATGTGATTTAAATAGTTTTATATTTACCAAAATTATTTTCATCTCCAGTTGCTCAAAAATAGTAATTATTCTTTTACAACTCATTTTAAATTTGGATGATGGTTTTCATTTATTTTTAAAAAAAAAAAAAATTGTTTAAGTGAAAAATATAAGTTGGTGAACAAGCGCTCTCTAGTGCAGATTAAAGGTCTAGTGTGTGCTGTAGAATCTAATACAGCTCATGGCTGTAAAGGCACCGAAATTTTGTAGACATTCCTGTATCCCCTTCCCGTTATTACATTAGTACTAAAATGTGGGGTTTTTTCCAAATTAAGCACCCTTTTGCCTTTAGGGTCCTATATAAAGGAGTGATCAATAGCATCATCATAAATCCCATTGAACCTTGAGAATACAGCACATCCTTCAGTCTTTCCAGAATTGGGGCCAATAATTATTTTACAAATAGATTGATAGTATAGAAAGTTCATGAATGACAGTTTTGTAGTTCATACTACACACGGTCATCTATTTAGGTGCTGATAGCCGGGAGAAATAAACACCGATTAGGCTAAGAGGAAACTACGGGGGAAAATCTGAGGGATTTGGATATATCTAGGTTACATTAATTGTATTTTCTGCCTATCCTTCCATCAAAAGAGAAGTTGTGACTTTTGATTAGTGATGTGCTCAAACACCTTGCTGAAATAGAATTTCTTTTCTTTTCTACCTATTTTTCTTGAAACAGTGTGATGGAGGCAGTATTTATAGGATATCCAGCATAGATTTTTTTTTTTTTTTGAAGAATCTAATAATATTGATCTTTAGCAAACTCAGATGTTTTAAAATTTTAGGTTTAATTTTGAGGTTTTAAAATGCGCATAGATTTATGCTATGTACACTATTGGGTAGATGCTTTCTTATATTCCCTTTCAAATAGATTAAATCAAGGAGAGGGACTTTAGTGATGCATTAGCTCAATCACTTGACTCTTTCTTGATTATTTTGAACTATGAATCTTAAATAGATACAGAGGCATCTTTCCATCATTGGGCCAGATGGGAATAGCTTTCTCACTTAGCAGAATTCAGTTTGAATTGAGCATATCTTTCTCTTATTTATTTTAATGTGTTTCATTTCATGTCTCCAAATGTTTTCATTTTTACCCAAGTCTGTGGGTCAGTTCCAAAATTCACATGCTATAACCCTTCCCTTCTTCTCCCCACCTCTACCAGAATGAGCAATGTTTTATTCCTTATTCTCCCAAGTGGGCTACTTCTGCCAGACTTGTGTTTGTTTTGTTCGCCTGCCAAACTCCAGCAAATGTCTTATGTTTTAAGGATGATGGGCCAGTCTCCGCATGAATTCAGATGGTTCTGCAGATTTTTCTGGAGGGTTTTTTTTTTTCTTTTCTTTTGATTTGGGCCTTTTTTTTAATTTTTACTTGCAGATTTTTTTAGTCTGTAAGACATAGCAGCTAAAGTGATCTTCAGCTAAAGAGTGAATTTTGTTCTGTTCTTCCAGAATGGTAAATGTTAAAATTCACTTTAAAGCAATCAGGAATTCAGAGCACTGCATGGCAAGGTCTTTCACTCATTTACGAAAGAACTATCAGCTGTCCAGGAATTTGTGGTTTAAACATGGTATTTACAGCTAGTACACTTTAACAGCTCTTCACTGTGTTTACATGACCTGTTAAGGGCAAAACTTATGTTCACTCATATTCCTCTACAATCAGTGTAATCCTGAAACCTGCCATGAAAGTCAATTTCAGTAGTTGACTGACATTTTTATGAAACTCCTTTGGGATGTGGATTTTTATTTTACCACTGCAGGTAATGCCTATCTAAATCTGTCTGGCAAAATAAACTGAATTACATGCAGGGCTGAAATGATCCACACCACCACCCCCCACACCCCCACC
>NW_009213920.1:0-285 GCF_000690835.1 Fulmarus glacialis
AGGGGAGCACTGGCCTGCGGGGATTTTGGCTGGCTCGAGCCCAAGCGATCCCCCTCTCGGGGGCGTAGCACAGAGAGAAAGCATCTCTCCCCTCTCCTCCCGCACCCCCTTCCTTCATGAAAGAAAACTCACTTTGTTTCCTCCTTCCTGGCTGTTTTATGGCTTTAGAGCCTGTGATCTGAGGGATTTGGGAAGCCGAAGCAGCATATAAAACCTGATGGGTGTGATATGGAGATGTGCTGTGTGTGGCTCCCTCGTGGACCGGCGCCGTGCCGTGCCGTGCCG
>NW_009213920.1:416-3958 GCF_000690835.1 Fulmarus glacialis
GGCAGCCTGTTTTCGAAGTCAAATCGCTCCCAACCCATGTAAAATCAGCTTGAGCATTATTTTCTGCCTTTGCTGATGGGATGAGGGTCACTCTGCTCAGCTCCTGCGTCGGGGCAGGCAGACGGGTGGGCTGAGATACACTTGGCAAGGTGCCGGCCGCAATCCCCCCACCAGCTGGTTCGCGGTCCCAGGGGCTCGGCCACCCTTTCGCATCACCTTAAGCAGGCAGGGGTGGGTGTAAGAGACAGGGAGGGTAAGAAATGGGGAGAGGGGGTTGTCTCCTTGGTTTGATTATTTATCACCACCCTGACAAGGGTGCGGGAGCACCGGGGGCTCCCGTCTTGCAAAGCTAGTCTTAAGTGCTGCTTGAAGTCAGCCCATCTCCCTCCCCTGGAATGATGAGTTCCCTGCATTTCTTTATTTTAAATGGGGGAAAATGTGACAACAAACTCACAGAACCTGGCAAGGGCACAGTGCATGCTGGCGATGCTCCCAGCGCACTGGGAAAGCTCGGACAGGGTCTGTGGGAGCTCCGTGGGTGCGTGCTGCTGGGATCAGAGGGGTCAGCAGCCCCATCCGTGCTCAGAGACCTGCCAAGCCCCAGGCGATGGTCTCACCTGCGAGAAGACCCACGGTTGAAAAGCTTCTCCTTGGTTCTTGGTGCCTCTGTTTTCCAGGCACCGCCAACACAAGGAAAGATGAACTACATTATCAGGGACACAGAGACATGAAAGGCTGAACATGTGGTCTCCTGGGGAGCTCCCCAGGGTCGTGGCTCATGCTCTGCAGCAATCGCCCAAACCAGCCCACCTCCAGGCTTGTAGATGCCAAGCTCCTTCCCTAATTCCCTGCTGTACCAGGGAAAAACGTACAGTTCTCCCACTTCCAGAGCAAAGTCGCAGGCCTGAAGGCTGCTGGAGGGCAGGGTGCTTTTTAAAAAGCCCCCTTCACTGGGACATGTGAACGTCATGGGCTGATGCTGGAGATAAACCAAGTGGCGTGGGAAAGGGCCTCCAGCTTCCACAAGGTCTCTGCCGTGCTGCAGGCAAACTGTCTTCTGGAGGCAGCTGCATCCAGGAGTGATGTTCGGCCCCACTGACCCCAAAGGATCAGCTTGTGTGACCAGCCCAGGTTCCCCCAGTGTTGGGAGTGGGATGGACTTGGTGGCTGGCCACCACCAGCTGCGGGCACTGCCGGCCCCCAGCAGAGAGCTGCCAAAGGCTCCAGCGTGGGGCTTTCAGAAGCACTGTCTCAAGCAGCTACTAAAGCTGCTGTGTCTGAGCTGCCCCCTCCACCGGCATGGCCATGGTTGCACTGCAGGACTCTCGGAGAGGGCATCCTTCAACCCTGATGCCAGCAAAGTAGAGGAACTTTGTTAGTGGACACTGGGGTACATACGGGAAGAGTAAATATGGCCCTTGCAAAAGGGAGTCCTGCCTCCCCCACCTCCTGGAGCTCTTTGCAGGTGGATCAAGAAGTTGTTTGGGTAACAAAGATGGGGCTGTCTTGCAGGACTTCAGAGGCTGAGTGAAAAACACTGAAATGCAGGTGCAGTCATAGGTGGGTTGATGGAAAAACCCTCACTTCACGGGTGAGACAACCAGCTCCAAGTGCCCCGAGAGAGCCCCAAGGAAAGGTCAGAGCTTAGCAGCTGTCAAAATCAAGAAAAAAAGGAGGAAGAAAATCACATGCTAGGAATTAGTAGGAAAAGAAAGGAGATTAAAAGAGAGACCACTGTTTGGTCATTGCCTAGGTCATTTTATAGCCCACACCTTGAACACAAAAAAGAGATATAGCCAAAATGGAAGTGTCCTGAGAAGGGCAACTGGGAGGCGTGGCAGCACAGACCAGCCTCCACCCGAGGCAGTTTTCCTGTGTTGTCAACTGTGTGTTCCCCAAAAACACTTCCACTTTGGTCAACCACTTCATCCAAAACGGGAGAAAGAAATATCAGCAAACCCTCAAACTATCTGGGCTCATGTGAACCTCGTGAAGTTCAACCAGGCCAAGTGCAGGGTCCCGCACCGGGGTTGGGACAATCCCCAGTACCAGCACAGACTGGGGGATGGATGGGTCGAGAGCAGCCCTGCAGAGAAGGACTTGGGGACACTGGTGGGTGACAAATTGGATGTGAGCCGGCAACGTGCGCTTGCAGCCCAGAAAGCCAACCGTATCCTGGGCACATCACAGGCAGCGTGGCCAGCAGGTCAACCTGACCTGACTCAGTCATTTCAAAGGTATTAAATAGCACCAAAATAAAACTAGGCATTTAATTTCAGAAGTGTTTGCTTGGGGCAAAGCAAAGTTAAGGGGGAGCACCAAGTTAAGAAAATAACCATCCTTTTGGGTCAATCTAAAAGAGCTACTCACAGTGAAAAAGTGTTTCCTGATGTTCAGAGGGACCCTCCTGTGTGTCAGTTTGTGCCCATGGCCTCTGGTCCTGACCTGGGCACCACTGAGCAGAGCCTGGCTCCGTCCTCTCTGCACCCTCCCTCCAGGTGCCCAGCCAGCACGCACCGGCCCTTACTGGCACTCTAATGCAACTGTTGGTCTCCTCGCCAAGCAGGCGGTGATCGCTTTTAAACCTTTAAACCTGCCTTTAAAGCTCTGCCGGAGGTGGGTGAAGGAGCACACCAGCCCGAGGCTCTCACTCCATCCCTGAGCAGGGAAGGATGAACCCAGCTATCTATCGTTTCCCTCCTAATTAACACCACCTAATTAACACCAGCCCAAGGCCATCGAGCCTTGGCTTTTGCAGAGGAAAGGCAGGCTGTGAACCAGTAAAAAAGCCATGTTAACACTGCTGCCAGGACCAGTCCTGCTGGGGGAATCCCAGCCTGCGGGGAGTCTGGTGGCCCTGAGCAGGAAGCAGGACCCCCGCTGCTGAAGAGCCAGAGCTGGGCCCCAAGGGCAGGGCTGGACCAACAGCCGGCCACAAATCCAATTTTCCTTGCCAAAAATCTGTATTAAATATCAGAGGATGGGCAAAGGGTGGAGGGAGTCCTGCCTGGGACAGGTCAACGCCCTTGGAGGCTGCCTGGGGTTTCCAGCATCCCCCCTCGGGCTCTTGCTGGCTGATTGTTTTTCAAATTGCTGAAGTTTAATAGTATTATCATGTCAATGGGCCTGGCCAGACTCTGCAGGGCTGGCTGCCGGGGACTCAGCCTGGACAAGCCCTTAGCAAGAGCAGGCAGGGAGATGGCCCGTAGCCCCTGCCCTGGCCCCTCATTCCCCATCAGCTGGGAGCTCCCTGGCTCCCGCTCCAGCCTGGGTTTGCTCAGGGATTTAGGCTCCCCAGATGCTGCATCAGGCACCCAGTGGGATTTTTCCAAAGCTGCTTCCACACTACCTGTATCTGCAGCCCAAGGAGCGCAGGAGGGCTGACGGCCCAGCCCTGGGCAGGTATTTGAGCCCAGAGACCACTTCCCGGTTGTCTCAGTTAGGCAGCAGACTAATTAATACAGCCTTTTTCAAAGGCTGGGAGCAAAAGCAGACTGCAGGACAGTCCTGCCTGGGCACAGCGGCTGACACAGACCCCGGGG
>NW_009213920.1:3989-5775 GCF_000690835.1 Fulmarus glacialis
GGGGTGGCCGGGGGGGCTCTGTAGTGTCACCCACCAGGAACAGGCTGGGTGCCCGGGCAGGGAGCAGAGCGGGCAGGATGAACGCACGCTGACTGGTAATGGCCCTGGTTTGCAGGCAGGAGCGAGCCTTGTGTGAGAGGGCTGGCTGGGGCGGGGGATGCACCATGCACTGGTGCAAACTTGCAGCAGGCGGGATTTGCACCCAGGGCTGCCCCCACACCTCGCCTGTGGTTCACCAGCCCATACTGCATTTGCATTAACGGAGCAATAGCAATTTGGGGATGCAGTTTCACTCAGGACATTGAAGATTTAGCAGCAACTAAACAAATGCTTTAAGGAATTCTCCTTTTTTTGCTATTTAATCCTTTATTGTACCACGCAATCTGCTTCGCACAGACCAAAACCCTACCATAAAAGAAGGCTTTTTTGCAGCCTTTCTCAATTCCCAAATGGACACCCATCTTTTTCCCCGCAAGCAGAAAAGAGCGGAGGGAGGGGAGCTGCAGCACAGCCTGCAAAGGTGGTGGAGCCTGGGAGGGGAGAGCTGCCCCAAGGCTGGCTCCTGTGCCAGGGTGCCATCAAACACCCGCTGCAAACAAGCTCTGCGTGGAGAAAGACGGAGCAGGACCCGGTGTGCCCCACGAGCACACAGGTCCCTGGAGGGATGCACACACGTGCATGTGCTTGGCTTGGCAAGGATGAGTGTGGACATCCCCAGGAGGGGGGATGGACATCCCAAAGAGGACATCCCCAAGAGGGGGGCCTCTCTGCTGGCACCCCTCTGGGCTGGCCGCTGGACAGGGTCATCTTGGCTTCCTGTGGCAGCACCTTCCATCGCAGGAGCTGGAGGATCCGTCTGCGTTTCTCACCACGTTGTCCATGCAGCCCAGAGGGTGCCTGACCCACGGGATGTTGCACCACTGCTCAGAACAGCTCTTCTCTCTGTGGTTCCCACCGATGAAGGGTCTCACCCCAGGGTGGACATGATGGACGCGTCCCCTTCTGGGCTTGGCGCTGCTCACCTGCCTGTCCTGACCATGTGGCAGAGGGTGAAGTTGTGACCCAGCCCCACATCACAGAAGGGCATGGAGCACGTGGTAGGGAAATCCTGTGGGAGCCACATCCTGGACCAGCAACGTGCTTGCACGTAAACAGAGTGATTTGGTCTCCAAAACTCAGAAGGTCACCTTGGGCTCTGCTATTGCAGTGGAGAGGCGCAGGGAGAGCAGTGGCAGCCCGGTGAGGCCTCCAAAGACCTCACCTAGCCCCTTGGCAATGGACACGGCAAAGATCCCACCTGGTGCTCCTCGATCGCCAGCCTTGCTTTGAAACACCCTCCACTTTCATGGGAGCGGTGATGTGCTGAGCTTCTGATTTCGCATTCAGTAAGTCAAAAAGCCACCAAACGAAGCACTGGTGGTGCCTCAGGGTGGTCTGAGGTCCCTGGGGCCACCGCCCACACACAACCCATTAGCTCCTGTCCCCAGGCCTGGCCCAGCAACCAGTGCCTGCCTGTTCCCTGCCCGCAGACACCAGTAACCCCTCGGTGCTCAGTTACAGGATTCAGCCTTAACATGGCTGGGGGGAAGGAGTTTGTGCGGTGCCCTGTGGCAGTGCCCCTGGGTGGGTGCCCCTGTGTGGGTCCCCCTGGGTGGGTGGCCCTGGGTGGGAGTCCCTGGGTGGCTGTCCCTGTGCGGGTATCCCTGCATGGGTGCCCCTGGGTGGGAGTCCCTGTGCGGGTGTTCCTGGGTGGATGTCCCTGGGTGGGTGGCCCTGGGTGGGAGTC